>NW_018165512.1:147811-149507 GCF_001263595.1 Phalaenopsis equestris
CAATTGTCCATCCAAAGGCTTTCTTAAAATTTTAAAAAATTTTCATCAACCTTTCTTCTTCATCCATCGTTAATTTTGAGGAAATTATAACTAGTAAAGTAGAGGAATATCTTAAATGGAATCTCCTAAAAAGGAATATTTAAAAAATCGTGAAGTAATTTTAACTCTAGTTATGGAGGTTTTTCAATAGATGGACAAAATGATTTATCTTTGTCTATCGTGTCCAGAACTTCAAAACTTTCTCGACCATAGTTTGAATCTTCCTTAAAAAGATCATCACATTGATATAATTCCTCTTCTTACTCATGTTCCAAATCTTTTTCTTCAAAATTTTCTTTATAAGTAGTTTTGAAATGACATTCACTGAGATATCTTATAACATCCATTCTAAAACATTCATCATCTTTACTTTTTTCAGGGTATTTCATTGATCTTGAAATATTAAAAATAACAATTTGATCATTGACACACATTGTTAATTCCCTTTTTTGCACATCTATCATTGCTCTTTCTGTGGCTAAGAAAAGGCTCCCCCAAATGATAGGGATCTTTTTTTCTTTCTCCATATCTAACACAAAAAAAACAACATAAATTGATCCACTTTCACTAGGACATCTTCTATAACTCCTTTAGGGTATGTTATTGAACGATCTGCTAACTGCAGAGTTACAATAGTAGGGTTTATTTCTCATAGTCCCAATCTCTTAAATATTGATAATGACATAAGTTTAATGTTTGCACCTAAATCACATGAAGATTTCCTATAAAATTTGTTTCCTATTGCACATAGAATTGTAAAGCTACTAGGATCTTTAAGCTTTTCAGGAAGCTTCTTCTGAATTATCACACTGCACTCCTCACTAAGTGCAATTGTCTCATTATCTTTGTCTCATTATGCAATTGTCTCATTATCTTCAAACTTTCTTTTTTTGTTGACAATATCCTTCAAAAACTTTACATAGCTCGACATTTGTTCTAAGGCTTCAACAAATGGAATATTAATTGTAAGCTTCTTAAATATTTTCAAAAATTTGGAAAATTTTTTATCCAACTTCTGCTGACGAAGTCTCTAAGGAAATGGAGGTGGTGGTTTTTCCAAATCAATTTTCTTCGGAGAAATATGTCTCCCAGAATCTTTTGGAGCGTCCTCTTTTGATTCTTCAATTTCTTCTCTCTCTACTTCAATTTCTTTTGGAACCCGACCTTCCAACTCTCTTCTGCTTCTAAGTTGAACGGCTTTTACTTATCCTTTATTCTGGTCTTTTAGATTTGATTCAGTATTACTAGGAAGTGTTCCTTGGGATCTATTACTTAATGAATTTAGTATTTGCCTAAGTTGAATCTCGATGTTTCTAATTGTAGCTCCTTGAATTTGTAATTGATTTCCCATTTGTAACACCACTTCTTCTATAGACAACTTCTTCTCCTTAAACTATGTATTACTATTGAAACTTGGAGGATAAGCAGATCTATAATTAATATTCCCTTGGTTGTTCCAGTTTCCTAATGGTTTTCCTTGGTTGTTCCCCCATTGCTGATTATTACCACCCAAATTGTTATTCTAGTTAAAGTTGGGAGTTAAAGTTGGGATGGTTCTTCCAACCTGGGTTATAATAATTTGAATATGGGTTATTCTGCTTATTATTTATGACATTCAAAGATTTCAATGATGCTTGAGAATCTACCATTTGGCCTA
>NW_018165512.1:149547-190597 GCF_001263595.1 Phalaenopsis equestris
AAAATTGGCAATCATGAAAATTGGTTGAGAAAAATTCATTCTAATTTGGTCTAACTTCCTTGAAATTGTAGCAACTTGATATGCTAACATGGTAAATGCATCAGTTTCATGAATAAAAAAAAGACGAAAATTAGTTGCCAAGGCCATTGAAAATTATTGGTAGTCATTTCTTCAATTAAAACATAAGCATCATGAAATGGTTTTGACATCAATGAACCACCAGCAACGACATCGATAATTGATCTAAGATATCCAACTAATCCATTATAAAAAGTTTGAATTATTAACCAATCTGGTATAGAATCATTTAGACACTTTCTTAAGTGTTCTTTAAATCTTTTGCATGCTTCATAAATAAATTCCCCTTCAAACTGATTAAAAGATGCAATATCATTTTTAAGCTTTAAATTTTTGATGGTAGAAAATATTTAGCAAGGAATTTTTGTACTAAATCACCCCAAGTTCTGATAATCCTGGTGCTAGAAAATTCAACCACATTTTAGCTTTATCCTTTAGTGAAAAAGGAAATAGCCTAAGTCTTATGACATCATATGATATACCATCGTATTTAATTGTAGTGCACAATTCTAAAAAATTGGCAAGATGTAAATTTGGATCTTTAGTTGGTGATCCCCAAACTGATTATTTGATACCATTTGGATAATTGGAGATTTAAGCTCAATTGAATTAACCGCTACAGTAGGTTTTTGAATACTATAATGAAGTTCATATACCGTACGGTTGGTATAATCTCTTAATGGTCTAACTTCTTGAGGAATTTCAGCATTTTAATTATTTTGATCTGTCATTTCTGTAATTTTTTTAGATTTTTTTATTTTTTTTTTTTATTTTTTTTTCTGATTTTCATAACAGTTTTCCTAGGACACTAGTCCTTGAGAATCTGAACTACGCATACATTATCAAATAAAAATATAAAATAAAACTCTAAACAAACACAAAAAATAAGATACAATACTTAAAGTTTAAATAAGACTTCCTAAAATTGGAAATTTTGCTTTTGTCTCCCCGGCAATGACGCTAAAAAATTGATCCCTCTTGATACTGCTAATATGCACAGTACAACAATAATTCAAATTATATTTCACTTATATTTCCTTCTTTTACAACAAAATAAAAAACTTTATCATGAAGAAAAAGAAGAATTTAATTATTAATTTATATATATTTGGATACTACGTAAGTATACGTATCGTTATCAAGTAATATAAGACTTTTTGATTAAAACCTAAATATTGAACCCACAATGAATTTATACAATATGCACTTTTAGAAAATTTTTTATTTTTAAAAAGACAATTACTTAAACTGAATATATTTTGCAGTAATAAAAATTTAAATATTTTTGGTATTTTTGATATTTTGACCAAATAGTAATAACTTAAAAAGATAACTAGAGTTTTGTAGATGAAAAACACTTAATAAGAAAAATATCTTTCTTCTTATCATGAATCAGTGATAAGTATAGGAATTCTGTTGTGGAAGTATGCAAATTTTGTTGTCCCAAATAGGAGCAATAATATTCTTTACCCTTATTAGAGTTGATATAAAAGAACATTGGCTAATTTAAAGTTTGAATAGTTCTGAAGACTGCTTAGGCATGGAATATACTAGCTCCAACTCTAGAGTTCCCTCGATTCCCTCTACCTGGGGGCTAACATCTCGTATCAGAACCTAAAATAATAAACCAAGTTAGGGGCTTTAACCTGTCACTTTAAAGTCCTCTAACTTTACACCCTTCAATGAATATTTCCTTATTTGTTTGCTCTCAATCATATGAACTACATTCTCATTCATACAACCTCATGTGATTCTTTCCAATTGTTGAACGAGACAATACCAGCCCGGTTTTTATATGTTCTCACAAAAAATTTTAACATCTGGATTAGCCAAATCAAGAAGTAAATGAAGTGCATGGATTTAAATCATCACAACTTCTTCCAACATTAAACATCAATACTCTTCCATAATTTTCATCCAAAACTTAATTACTTATCACTTTAAGAAGAATGATAAGGAAAACTACTCAGAATTCTTGGAGAAAATATAGCCACACTTTAGTTTACAAATAAAAATCATTGTGAAACCAACAAGTCTCAATTAAAACCAAAAGTAGTCTCAAAACAAAAAGATAAAAAATTATCTTAAGTTTTTCACCAAACTCTTGAAGTTCCTTTGAATCTCTTCTCTTTACAATCACTTAAAATAAAATAACAAAAAGAATAAAATAAAAGTAAAAGTGGTGCCTGAAAATCTCTCCTAACTAACTCCCCAAATGAGAATTTTCAAAACTTTCCAATACTTTCAGGACTCTTTTCAAAGTTCTCTCTTCTTTCTTTTATATTTTTTCAAGAGGTCCCTTGGAAACTCTTCAAAATATTTCTAGATTGGATGTATTTCCCCAAGAGATGTATCCTTTCGTGTAATTTTTGTCCATGGTGGTTATAACTAACTATTAAGCCAATGGGTGCCTCGAAAACCTCTTCAAAATTCACAAAAATAGACTTTACTCATCTAGTAACTGCCGCTGGCGCTTAAGCGCGGGGTCTCTGGTGCTTAGGAACAATCTTCTCTGTTTAACTGGAACGTAAGCGCTGGATCTAGCGCTTAGGCGCCAAAACTCATTTGTGCATTTTTCACCTTTTTGCTCCAAATTTGATCCTTTTCCACTCCTTTAAGCATTTTTCCCCTTTTTATCTGTATCTACAAAAAAAACACAAAAATACCTTCCATTAAAGCGCAATATCTCAAAAATAGGTATAAAAATGTTTCTAAAAATACTATATATTTTAGGTGCATCAGTCTGTCACTCTAAAGTCCTCTAACTCTACACCCTTCAAGGTTTATTTCCCTATTTATTTGCACTCAACAATATGAATTACATTCTCATACGTACAATCTCATGTGATTCTACCATTAGTTGACTGAGACAATACCATCATGGATCTTACATGTTCTCACAATAAATATTAACATCTCAATTGGCCAAATCAAGAAGTAAATAAAATACAAGGATTAAATCAACACAACTCATTCCAGCATTACAGATTAATACTTCACACAACTTCCATCCAACACTTAATTACTTATCATTTTAAGAAAAAAGATAGACAAAACTACTCAGAATTCATGGAGAAAACACAACAGTGATTAAGTTTAAAAGTAGAAATCATATAAAAATACAAGAGGTCAAAATCAAAACCAAATGTAGTCACAGAGATAAAAAACTTATATCAAATTCCTCTCCAATAAACTCTTGAAGTTCCTTTGAATCACTTCCTTCCTTTTACAATCCTCCCTAGGTCTGGTCGCCTCTCTATTGCACTAACAAAGAACAATGGATTCTTACTTAGAACTATCTAATCACTTTCTCTTTCACTAGGAATGAGAATAGTGAGAAGAAGCCCTAAATATAATCCTATAACTCCTTACTTTCTACTCTCTAAAAGTTCCTAAGTTTTCTATTTATCTCAATTCAATGTAAGTCTTCCTTTTATAGATTTCCAAAAGGTGCTTTGGTGTCTCTTCAAAATGTATCCACATTCAATTAATCTTCCAAGAGTTGCCTCTTTTCAAGAATTATTTCAATTTATTTTCATGCCCATTAACTGTAATACACATTTTCACCAAAAGTTGCTTCAAACACCCCATCAAAATACGTACAAAATTTCTTAAATTTTCATCATAGCTACTTGATGCGTAAGCTTGAGGTCTTCGGTGCTTAGGTTGGACATTCTCTGTCTCCTAGCGCTTAAGCGTCAGTACAGGGCGCTTAGGAGTCACCATTTATTTTCACACCTTCTTCATTTTTGCTCCAAAGTTTATTCTTTTTTCACTCCTTTCACCATATTTCATCCATTTAATTGCACCTAAATAAAAAAATACACAAATACCTTCCATTAAAGCTCAACCTCCTCAAAAATAGGTATACAATGTGTAAATAAATGCTATATACTTTAGGTGTATCAAAATCCCCCAAACTTAAAACGTTATTTGTCCTCAAGTGACACTCCAATCTTTCAAAACCAAAATAAGCAGATTATGCAAATGAGTTTTTTAAGGCTGTTCTAAAGTTTTGTTCTAGAGATATGATAGTCCAATTTAGAAAAAAACTTTAGTAAATGAGACCAACTTAGAGTTTAAAAATATTTTATGTGAAGAAGTCTAAAAATATGAGTTCCTATCTAGTTCAGAGATACTTGTAGATTTACCATATATAAAGTTTAGGCATTCAATCTACCCCATATAAAATTTTTATTAAGAACAATTATACTTATTATATTATATCCTTAAGCTTAAGAGTTTCTCAAGTCTTATACTTTAAAAAGATTAGATGTGGAATAAACTTTTGATTAAGCACTAATCCTCAAGCTTCTCCTTCATTTTTCATATACTATACTTCACTTTAGTTATGTTTTTCCTTTAACACATACTTTACCCTTTTTTTTCAGGTGAGAATTACTCTGTCTGGATAGGCCTTTAATGGTTTTGAATTCCACTCTTCCTTTTTTAAAGCAAAGGTTCGATACTTATCTGTTACTTAAAAATATAATAATAGTTTTGAAAATTATTTATAAAAAAAGAAAGTTAATTATTGAAAATAAAAGTCTAATCCTTCTACATTTTTCAAAAATACAACTTCTCCTACTAAAGATAGTTACACAATATTTATTATTTCTACACTAAAAATTTTTAACCTTAAATTTTCTTCATCACTATAATTTTCAACTAAATTTTCTTACTCATTTCTATATTCAAATTTTATTTCCCTAATATAACTTCAAACATATAATCATTTTTCTTCAAATCAAAATCAAATTAATTTGTATCACATTTGAGAAGAAATAAAATTCTACCACTAAAAAATGTTTTTCATCCCCCAAAACTTTAACTTTTATTAAGATAAAATATTTTAGCGAAATATATATATAGACAGGAATGAAAACTAAAAATACCATACTTAGAGGAATTTTCATATCCGAAATATACAAGTAGAAAAAAAAAAAAATAGGAGTACAAATAAATTAATCAAATTTTAACTTAATTTTAACATATATGAGGTTCAACAGACTTTTATACGGTGGAGGATAACATAAAAGCAAATAAACACAAACCAACAGAAATTCATAACTACAACATAAAAAAATACAGGCTTGTATATTAAAAATATAAACATGAAATTCTTAAGTGAAAGTTAGCAATATTTTAATCCTCCCTAATATTTCTAGAATAAGTTCTTCACAAACCAACAAAAAATAACTAAACAACAATGTTCACACAATCACTAAAAAAAAACAAAAAAAAAAAAAACATAACCACTAAAAAAAATACAAATGCATTTTTAAACATCACAATAGTATCCAACACAACAAATAACAACACATATAACAACAATAGCCCAAACAAATACAACAAACAATAACATATAAAAGAGTAGCAGTCGAAACGACTACAACACATAAAATTTCATAAAATTTAAAAATAATATATTCAAATCAATCCCTTTCCTCCTCATCATCGCCATCATCATCATCATCTTCCCAAAAATTTGTAGGCTCATAGTGAGGGTAATGTGGATATGATGGAAATACCACTCTTTGGTCACCCCTAAAAAGACTTTCAAAAGATGTGTGATATTTTTCTTCATAATCACTATGTCTCTTCATATAAGTTGTCTCTTCATATAAGTATCAATATGTCCTACATAATTCTCTAAATTCAGTACCTTATCCATAGTGTAGTTGATGTTATTTAACATCCTCTGCATTAATTGTGACTGCAAATCATGATTAGTCAACTGGCCTTGTGATGTTGGATTCTAGTAAAGAAGAAGCATGAGACATAGAAACACCATAAACTCTTGTAAATCCTCCTCTTCAGCTAATTATAGACTGCTCGGAATAAGATTTCACATTGACATTAGTAATAGAATTTAGTGGCTGCAGAATCTCCTCCTAACTATCAAATCTTAAATGAGCCTCCTCACAAAAAGAAAAGATTAAGGATGCGAATCCTAATCCTACAGTAGTGGTAGCTCTGGCAAAACTAGTGATCGCCTGATATATTAATGATCCAATATTATTAAGCTTTGACTGCTGAATACAGTTGTTTAGAATGACTCTCTCTCCTTAACTTCAATCAAAAGATTTATACAAAGTAGATGAGCTGAAAAAAATAGTGACACGTATTTGTCGTGGCATCAAGCTTTGACGAAGGAAAATCCACTCTCCTATCATTCGTTATTTTCCACAATCCTTTTCCCCCTATCAATGAAGAAATAATCTCATCTAACTCTCCCTCAGTAGGATTATAGTTTGAATAAAAAACATAGCAAATTTGTGGACAGCTGGTAAAATGAATTTATTACCTCCGAGTAAAAAGCTGCTGATTTTCCTCTCACCATAACTTGATCTTCCTATGCCTCAGGGAGATTAGCGTAAAACTCCAGAACTTCAGAAATGACTGCTTTAGCAGAAAAATAATAAAAAAATTCCTACTGTCGACGAACTATCAAATCTTCCACAGCTCCACCCAAGTTTTTAAGACATTGTTCAAGACTAACCTTTCTCAATTGCATCATTTCTACAAATCAATCCTTAGCTTTTGAAATGACAAATTTGCTTGGATCGAAAGTGGACTTCCTTTTGCTTCTCTTCATTTTAATGCCATTTTCTAAAATCACAAAAAATTCTCTATAATCTTAAACGCAAGTCTAAATCCCTAGGCTTAACTTCCAAAAGCTTAAACTAACATTTCCATTTATTTTCCATAGATTTTTTCTTAAGTTTCTCCCATGAATAGTGATTTTCAGATAATTCTACTATGTACTCCAAATATATGATGAAAATAAAAATATTTTTACATAGAAGTGAAGCTCTCAACTCGAGAAGATAAAATCTAATGAATTTGACTCAATTTCGCCAAGAAATCTTCAACTTAAAAGGTGTCATAAGTCCAAATTTGTGAACGCCAAAGGAAAAAGACAACGGTCGGGCGTAAAAATGACTATTTTTGGTTCAAATTTTCACTTTTAATTGTTTGAGAATTGGTTTTAGTGAACCGGCGGCACAACTGGTTCAGCACATAGGCACCTACCTTTCCGGTAACCTGCACTTAAGCACGAGGTTTTGGTGCTTAAGCGCGGAGTTTTGGCTCTTAAGCGCCAGTGCACAGGTTTTTATATTTTTGATTAAGTTAAATGCATATTTTGCCTAAGTCATCCACCCATAAATGATTTTATAAATCTTAATAACAATTTTCTTCCCCTTCTATTATCCTCTTTCTCAAAATTCACAAATTTTCACATTTTTGATTCAACATTAAATAGCACATAATTTTTCACACAAACAAATACTTTCATTAATTTTTCAAAACAAATAAAACCACAATTTACACATTTTTTTATCATTCCAAAAATTCTTGGATGAGATATCTTCTAAACACATTAGTTTAAATACAAAACAAACTTAACATCAAAACACATAAAACAAACAAACAAACTAGACCCTCGAACTTAATTCAATTCTCCTTCTGGTGGAATATATGCCGGCTTTTCACTTATTTCTTCTGGGGCATTTAGAATATAGAATTGATAGAACAGACGTCGATGAGGAACTCTCGTTGAGTTTTCTTCAATCCACTTATTTATTAAATACATTGCCTTGTCTGCTTCTTCTATATTACTTGTATGGTTGAATTGCATTTTGAGTTGTCATCTGATATGCTCCAAGTGTGTGTTATTCTCATTCACTTTTTCTTTGATTGAAGCCACGTTTGCCTCAATCTTTGCAATCTTCTCCACTATTCCTTCTGTACTAACTGCTGTGAATCTATTGTATAACTCTTGTGCACTTTGACTCACGATTATTTTTTTAATGGCATTTTCTTTCTTCTTCATTTCATTCTCCCAAGAAGACATTTTTGCAAGTTCAGTCACTCTTTTTCTCTTCACTTAAACTTTAGGTTGAAAATTTGAAGTGAGGTAGAAATTCTCTTCAATCCCATGTTATTTGTAGGCATTGGATGAGGCCTATACCCACTACACACTTTCACAAACCACTAAATCACGTTTAAAGCCACTAAACCACATTTAATTCTTCTAGAATATTAATTCTTCACTTTTTTTTCTTTTTAACTGCCGCGCTTAAGCACCGCGTGCTGGCGCTTAAGTGCCGGTGCTTATTTTAGCACAAGTATGCTTAATGATGCTTAATGTCCAAATATGCATATATGCATTCTAACTCATCTAAGTCATCACTTAAGGTCTTAGAATCCTCACTATATCATTATATATTAACAAATAGTACCACATTTTTCTTAATCAAACACAACAACACATCATTTAAAACAATTACACACTAATAACTATGGGTTGCCTCAAACAAAGTGCTTGGTTTTACCTTGTCAGCTTTATGTTGACCTCATTTTTGGTTGAGGTATACTTTCCTCCTTAGTAAATTAGGGTCTAGCCATAAGACTTTTCTGTTAACTATTCCTAGAGGACTAGAAAAGGAACCCTCATCATAAGAAATTAAACTCTTGTCTGCTTAACTTGAAGTTCTACATATTCGTCCTGACCTCTAGCACTTAGTAGGTGGGGTTAGTATAGAGGAGCTAAAGAGGAGTTTCCCATAAGATGGTCAAGGTTTAGGACTAACACTGGGTGGTTTGGCCTTGGTTAGGCTAGCTTGCACACACTACACTTTTTTACACGCCCGAAACCTTAAGACCACTTGCACATAATTTGGTCTTTTGGCTCCTTTTGGAAAGCTCATATGGGTGGACCTAAATCCCTAGCCCTTGGCAAAGATGGTTAGGACCAGCATATTGAACATCTAAAATGAATCCTCATATGGCTTCTATTAGTTTGACATGGCATCATGGCTTACTTGCCCACCCTAGCCCAAACTACCAAACTTTCATCAAAATTACCAAACTAGCCCTACAAACCTAATTTTTGCCAAAATTCCCAAAATTAACTAAAACATCCATATTTGTCCAAAAGTCATTTGAAACCATTCCCCACTACCCAAATTGACCAAAATCACCAAATTCCCAAAGTACCCCAAAATTGCCAAAAATTACCAAAATGCCCCTTATGACCCAAAATTTTAAAAAATTCCAAAAATTCCCAAAATTCTCAAAATCATCCCAAATATTCCCAATTTAAATTTTGAACCATCACATTGACCTAATTAGACCAATATGACTCATTTTGAACAAAAGCCCCAAATTGCCTTTAAAGGACAAATTTCCCTAAATTAGCCCAATGTCAAGCAAATTAAATCTTGCCTAGTTTTAATTAAAAAACAAAATTTGACATCCCTAATACTAATTGAAGCCAAATAAAGACCCAATCTTACCCAATTCCCCTAAATTGGTCTTCTAATTCAATTCAAAATCACTTGAGAAACTTTAAAAAATCTTCATGAAATCTCCCTACATCAAAGTAAACATTTAATTGACCCAAATTTTAGCCCAAATTCACCCCCAGATTTAAAAGCCCAAGCCCTTAAGTCATTCAAAAAGTCCAAGGTTCAATTAAAAGCACACATGATAATCTTTTCCCTAATCATCCATTTAATAAAAATTATTCCCTAAGTTTCCAATTCCTTGAAAAATTATTCCATATTAAGCCTCTTGACAAACACCACCAAAATACCCCATAAAATAAAAAAAAATCATTTCTCATGAAAATTGACCAAGCCAAGGACAAGCCATGAAGCCATTCCTAAGCCATAGGTGACTTGTATGAGCCTTTGCCACTTTACCAAACTAGCAATGGAAAAAGGAGGAGCCACTTTCAAGCTCCCTTAACAAAAGTTTTTAACCCTTTTAATGACACACTCTAACCCATGTTTTGCTAAATCTAATGGATGGAGAGCTCCCCACACCATTTCAGCTGGCTCACCTGACTTTGGTCAGCCATGAAGAGTCAACCAAGTCCATTCCAATGAAAATAGACCCATAGTTGCCAAATCTAGCCCAAAGCTCTTTCCACTTTAATTAATCACCCTTACCAATGTATAAACCCAGTTGGCTGAACATTAGCCCACTACTGATCATCCTTAGTGGGATGGTGACCTGAGTCTGGCCGGTCGGCACTTTGGCTGCTGGAAAACCCAAAGCCAAGAGATCCATCTATGACAAAACTCAAAATTAAACCCATCCAAGTGGCACCAATCCAATTGGCCATTGAAGCCTTTCTTCCCTCCACCCAGACAACATCTTAACCACCTCAGCTTGGCCTGAGAGCCACCATGGTCCCTCCTATTTAAATGCCCCCTTCACTGCCAAGAGGCAAGTTATTGAAATTCCTTGGGGAGACCATGGCAAATTGTTCCCAAAGCTTCTTCAAGACCTCTTTAGTTCAACAAAAACATCTTCAAGCTCTCATACCGACTGCCTGAGCAAAATTTTGGAGCTAAAAAAATCAGCCCAAACTAGGGTATAATCCCCCACAGCTCCATAGTGCACCAAAGTCAAATTAATTACACCTACACCATCCCTTAAGTGAAAGAAGAAGATCCCCCATAAAAGCCCCATCACCAGACCATCCTAGTACAGACTTTGATCAACACCCAAAATCAGTCTCGATGGAATTCATGTCTACGCAATTCACTACGGCTCAAGGCTTCATCTAGGACCTCTCTGGACTCAACTCGAGCTTTTGGAAGCACCCAATTGATGCTACACCTCTTAGGCAAAGGTATTGAAATCTCCCTTTAAACCAAGCCTATTTTGATTCTCCATGTTCGATTCTCCATGTTCATAGAGTTCATAGACTCGATTTAAGATTTGATTAACAGTATGGATGTGCTCTCCTAGTCTAGACGAGTCTATAGGAACAAGCTCAAAGAGATTAGGTTGAGTATGAAGCGAGATATTATGGTTAGAATGTGGACGGCTCTCAGGCTGAACCAGTTGGGGATGATGAACGGATGATGTTTGATTGCGTGAGTATCATTTGGATGGCTAAGATCACTTCAAACGAGTAGATGGTGCATGAACCCCACGTTGACGAGGTGTTGTGGTGTTTGACTGCGTAGAATAGCGGAGCGCCTCCTGGTAGTTCAAAGCCATCATAGGTTGAGGTGGTGTTGTGTGGTTAAATAGACAAATAAGGATTTTCTTGAATTATTTAACTCCGAGAACTTCAAAAAACCATATACTGGTGTAGAAAAATCACAAAAATAAAATGAAAATACCCTCATGTTCAATGAACAGAGGAGAAAAATGTGGAATGGGTTTCATGCTGTTTGATGCATGTTTGATTTTTAATTAATTAAATAGTGTATTAATTATTTGGATTCTCCATTTGCATGGGCATCTCACCATGACTTGATTTTTGAGGATTTTGATCTCTGTTATGAGGGATCTTCCCTAATTTTTCCAAGGCCAGGGAAGGTCACCAGGCAGAGATCTCTATTTTTTAAGCATTTCATCTCTATTTTGGTATATTAATTATAAAAAATATAATATTCATTAGAAAAATACAAAAATTATTTTGATAGGTCATTGTGGTGAGAGGACCCTAAGAAAAATATAAATTTGGTTTAACCCATTAAAAATAACCCTAATTATCACCAACCCCTAAAATTGAAATATAATTAAATTTAATAAATTATAAATGTAAATGGCATGAAAATCATTCTCCACAATAATTAATGATAGAGAAGCTCTCCAAAAAAATTTCAAATCAATTGGAATTAATTTCACCACTAAAATGGATTAATTAATTGAAAGTACATTTTTGACACCAAAATAGTTATAATAATTAAAATACAACTAAAAAAAATCACCAAATTGGTTTTAGGAGCTCGTTATGATCAGAGGAACCTAAGAAAATAAAAGTGGAATTAAAATAATTATTTCATTTCTTAAGCCATTTTTAAATATTTAAATATTTAAAAATCAATTAAAAATCATAAAAATTGCAAAAATAGTGAAAACACACTAAAATGTCAAAATTTGGCTTCTTGATCACTTAGGACCAATTAAAATAATTCTCCTAATTTTCTAAGTTAATATCTTAATTTTTAAAGGCTTAAAATGAATTTTCTTTAATTTTCCACTAAAATAGTTTTAATAATTAAAATATAAATCACAAAAATATGAAAATTGTTTCTTTGGGTTCCCTGACCTTAGATAGATTTAAAAAAAATATAAACTTAATTTTCCACTTAAATAATATTTTATATTTAATTAATACTCAAAATAAACAAATATTTCTAATAATTAAATCAAACTTCTAAAAATTATGAAAATTAGTCCAAGTAGTCCTCTACCTTAGTTGAACCTTCGGTAATTTTCTTAAGAATAGAGGTTTTGTTTTGGTTGAATTATTGAATTTTCATAAAAAATCCCTATTTTTGCATTAAAATATTTATAAATAAATTTAAAAAAATCACATTTTCTCCTTTGATGGTTTAATTAATCCATGAGTGGGGTAACATAATAATTTTAAAGTCATTTAGGTTTAATTTAATGAATTATAAGGTGTTAAGACCTCAAGGGCAAAATGGTAATTTTGGAATTTAAGTTCTAATTAATATTTAGGCCTAACAAAAGGGTAAATGGGTAATAAATGATTTTAAATGATATGTCTTGATGATTGAAGTATGAAAGGGATAAATGGTAGCAACCAATCTCACTTTGGTCTCACTAAGGATAAATTTGTAATTTCTCAAATTGATGAAATTTGAAAGAGAAATTAAATAAAAAGATATTGAGGTTGGGGGTTTAACTTTGGAAGATTATAACCCATTGATTTAAAACCCTAATTAATGGTTTTAAAATGATTTATGACTCTTGATAAGGAATTGGAATATAAATATTCAAATTTTCCTAAAAATTACAAATCTACCCATTAAGTTTTAAATGGCTTAGTGGTGAATTGGGCTTAATCAAAATTTTGCTAATGAGGTTTAGAAAATGACCTATAAAAATATGAAACCTTTGTTAAAACACTACAAGCCCATCTTTTAAAATCAAACCGACTAAATTTATTAATTAAGCCCAAATTGCCTCCAAGGGTCTTTACCCGTATAATCCACAAGTGAAACATTAAATGGTAATTACCCCACTTAAAGGGATAATCAAAACATCAAGGTTCATTGAGCATAAGGGTATGAATTGGGTGAACCACATAGCAAACATAGTAAGAACAAAATGGTCTCGAGACAATTCGAGGGACTGTGAAATGTCTAGGGTATTACCCTTGACGTTTTCATGATCCTTTGGGAATCTCGGAGGACACTTGGACATATTATGATTTGCTTGATGGAATGAAACCCACAGTTAAACAAATTAGACTCACCAGGGTATGACATGAGGTTTGATAGACACACCTTAAACATGTGTTCTCAACTTTTCCTACAAGCATGTTTTAATTCATGCAAAATTATATATATGCTTTGCAAGTACTGACCTTTCGGTTGGAGGGACGGAAGGAATTGACAGGTGCACTTTTAAGTTATAGCATTGTAATTTACTTTTATTTATTTGCACCTTTTGTTACTTTCCCATAAGGTCACCCTGCATGTCAAAACTAAAACTTTTAAAATAGTCACAAAACTAAAACCAAAGCAAAACTAAGAAATAAAAAAAAAGATAAAATTCACCGCCATAATAGTAAAAAAATCAGACAACTCAAAATTTAATCACAAACAAAATAAAACAAAAATTCCAACTAAATTAAAACGTCTCTATCGGATAATTAGGAATCCCTCGGAGGAGGTAACCTACGATTGCTAACAAGAATTTCCACGGTCTAAATGAAAGTATGAAACTCATTGAGTTGAGTTTAGTAAATTTATTTGGACTAAAAGAATCTGAAGAAAATAGTGGTGCCGGAACGAAGGAATCGTGGGATTCTAACAGATGTCACTCTAATGAGATTTAACATCCCTCATGATATTTAAATAACCATAACCTTAAGAAACATTTGATTTGACATTAGGAATTGACACATTAGAAAACTTAAAACTCGCTACTATGAGGAAGCTTGGAGTTAACTCTTTGGGTAGCCTATAGTTTCTCTCTCCGTTAAAGTCAGGGAATCTTATCTTCATATATCGGTAATGTGTCCATGTCCCTTATGGATCAAATTACCCTTCTTCCATTGACATACTTCACCCATGATACTTCACCCATACTTCACCCATGTCTTTGTGTGGGGTCGAACCCCCAATAGATGTGGTGGTGGACTTGTTTCGCCTGGGCATTTTGCGTTGTAAAGTCAATCCTGCAATGTGTCCTAAACTTTACTTTCCCCTTTGAGATTGGTTTGCTACTTTGCAAATTAAGTCAAATTGTGTCGTATTTTGTTTGCTCTTTAACCTTTCCTATTTAATTAATTAAACCACTCTTCTTTCAAACTATTTTTTACTAAATTTTAAAATATTCAAAAAATAAAAATTAAATAAAGACTGCCCAGTCTATAGATCGGCCTTTGTTAATTTTTAGTGTTCGCACTAGAGTTACAATGAGTTGGCCAAATAACTAATTGTAGAGCTTTCTTTTTGAAGTTACTGCAACGGCATTTCTGACTCTCACTTTCTCCTGCAACTTGCCAACTAACTGCAATGCTCGCAATGTCGTTCCCACCATCAATTTTGGAACTGGATTCAATGAACTGGAAGTTGTTCTTGTAAAAGCCCCGTTCATCATAATGAAGGTAGTCACTCCGGAAGTTCAGGAGCCTGTTGTTGAATTTAACCTGAACTGTCCCTAGGATTTCCCTTCCTGCAAGATGGTGAAAATTGGTGCTCCCCCAGCACTTATCAAGTATGTTGTCACCTTTTCTGCCAAAGGAAAGGAGGTCATGATCGTTGAAGATACAACTAGAAAATTTACCATCCCACCGTTAGTATTTTAAATTGGATCGAGTTCAAAATAACTCGATATCAAAGGAGGAATTATAACCGCTAAATAAGAAATTCCAGAAAAGATACTTGTTGATGATTTTCCTCACAAGAAGGAACTTGGATTACTGGAGGTCTTTCTTCTCGTCGAGGGAGGAGGTTCCACCCTTTGATTAGTACTAATGGATATGAAAGTATTCAAAAGATCATTGATACTTTACCATCGTTTCGTGGTTGTAATGAGGAGAGGGAGAAGCTCGCTCCTTTTAGTAAAGTTCATACAATGTTATAGAGATTGAACACTAAAGAAGGATGTTCAGTTGTTGAGCTGCTTAAGCTCGTTGGATGTACGATGTCCCCTCCAATGAAGAAAAAAATTTTGAGGGTTGTCAAATCTGCTCGACAATATCAAAAGTCAATTGATATTTTGCCAGCCTATATTTCCGTTAGATTCTATCTGGGGAGCCGATTTGATACTACTGTTACTACCACGGATTTTACTACTGCTGCTACTCCAGGATCTGCAGGACGTCGACTGGTCAAGTCACATTTGGGTCCAAGGATACCGTCAGTTGTTGCTCGTAAGAGTGCCCCAAAAAAGGAGAAGAAGAAGTCACACGATACTATATTTGGTACGCACTCTGTGGAGCATGCCTTTCTTCGGCATACTGATGCCTCCATTAAGACACCCCATATCAAGACATCACCGCCAAAGAAGAAGGTATAAGTATCCAAGGTTGCCGTATCAATACGGTTTAATGAGCCCGTAGGTCAGAGTTGTGGAATGGAGTTAGGGTTCGATTTATCAGATATAGTTGCAGCTATTACTATCAAGTTTGATGAACAAGGGGAGGATGTTCAAGAAAATCCTCCACATCTCAAAATGATCCAGGAAGAAATTATTGAAGAGAAAAATGAAAAGCACAGGGCCGAAATTTCCGAGTTAGCTAAAGAACACGGAGCATCCATTGATGATGATGAAGATTTTGATTTTAATGATTATCTCAATGAAGATTTCATAGATATTCGTGTCATCAAGACTAGAGTTATCACATTTGCGTGCGATGCCCAACCTCTCGTTGAAGGGAATGCTGCAGATGATTTGTGCAGGGCTGTTTTCTTAAGAGATGAACGAATCAGCCAGATGGAAAAGAGAATGTATGAGATGACTTCCACCATGACCTCCATGGCTATAGTTAATGGACATTCACAGTCACAGCAGGTAGCTTCTCCAGGAGTCAACCAACCATAAATAGTTCATATTACCAATGAAAGGAGAGAAGTTGCTTCCGACAACGAAGATGAGCAGCAAAAGAAGGATTCCTCACCAAGTGCAATACCAGAGAAGGATATTAAACAATTTGTCCAACAACAAGTTCGGTAGGCCTTAACCCAATCTAAGGGTAGTGCATTGATTTCATAGGATAGACCTTACCTGCAGGAGTTTGATGGTGTACCCTACCCTAAGGGTTTTGTGTCACCAAACTTTACGACATTCGATGGGAGCGGAAATCCCACGCAACATATAGCACATTTCCGAGCCAGTTGTGGCAACACAGGAGGTAATGAAGATTTAATCTTACTGCAGTTTGTTAGTAGCATATCAGGAATTGCATTTAATTGGTACATCAAGCTACCTGATGGATTAGTCAAGCATTTGTCGAGTTAGAACAGTTTTTCATGAAAAGATTTGTCAGAGCGCTGCATCATGTTTCTGTTGGAGATCTCATAGTAGAGAGGCAAGAAACTAACGAGACTTTGGTGGATTACATCTTGAATTAGGGAAACCTTAGCCTGAAATGTGAACCTCAACTACATGAATAGCATGCGATTGAGATTCCACTCAAAAGCATTCATGGCCAATAGCTTTCTTGCTTAAGGGACTCACCATCAAGTCCTTCGAGAAGCTGCTAAGCAAAGCCAATAGTTTACAAGAGGAAGTTAAACACATGGATTCCTAAGAGAAGTCAGATAAGACCAGAATGACCATAATATTTGAGAAGAAATTAATAAAAGTGGCAATAGCCCATAAGGGAAAGTAGCCGATAAAGATATAGGTAGAGCATTCTCACCAGAGGTCCCAACAATTATCACAGCATGCTCAGCAACAAGCACGACTGTATGGTCAATCTAGCCAACATTCACACTGGGGAGGATTGTACCAAGTAGTGGGTAGAACGGGTCCAACTCTTTCAGAACTAAAAACGAGGATATATTCTTTCAAAGATGAAGCTATGCCAAAGATGTTCAGAAATTTAATGAAGAAGTTCAAGTTCGGATTACCAGAACCAAAGAGGCCGGAAGAAGTTGACAAGAAGAAGTATCCCAATTTTTGCCCCTATCACAAAATGTTAGGACATACAATAGAGGGCTATTTCAATTTCAAGGATTGACTCGAGAGGAAGTTTAAAGAAGGAAATATAACGATCCCGATGGAATATTTGGAAGAACTTGAAAAAGGTACTGTGAATATGATTTTAGCCGAGCCAATCACTCCAATAGATCTGTATTCATAGAAAGATGGATGGAGTAAAGTTTAGAGCAAGTCATCCAAGAAGATAGTGGATCAAATTTAGATCGCTTCAGCTTAGGCAATCATTCAGAATCTACAGCCTGCTCAGCCCAATATGGAGATCTCCCCAAGGAAGCTACCGCAACCAGAAGAGAAAGAAAAGAATGATGTCGTGAAGATCAATAACGTTGGGGTTTGATAGGGGCTTCCTCTATTGGATTGGTTGTCTCAGATTTGGGGAAGAAAATCCTCGAACCCCTGACCAAGTATGATTATCTTTTTGCCCCACCGGGGTATTATGAATATAATGATCATGATTTTGGCTACGTTTTAACTATTTCTTTTGTAGTGATAAAGTAACTGACTTTGCTCAATCTAACTCTGAATCTAGATTCCCAAACTAATCCTCAAATTATACTTAAGTCCGATGAACTCATTAACAAGAACGATGAAGACATCAACAACACCGGTTACGATAGCACCAGGAGTGAGGAACCAGTCCTTGAGTATCATGGTGCACAACTTGCTATTAACACTGATCTTTCTAATGAAGAAGAAGAGAAACCAAAAATTTTGCCTACAAAATCTCAGGAAGAATAAATCATAAAAATAAATCTAAGGAGCAGGAATGTGTTACCCTTGAGGTCAACTCCAGTGGAATGTGTTACCCTTGAGGTCAGCTACCTCCACCTCCGCCGGTAGAAGAACCACATAATCAAGTAAAGATCGAAGGATTATATAAAGTGGCTTATAAGGTGCTAGCTCATCTTAGGAGTTTGTAGACCAAAATAAGCACTTTTGATGCTCTGATCCTATTAAAAGAGATGAGAGAGTCTCTGGTTACGGCCTTGCTCGATCCAGATATTTGCTTAGCTCAGTTGACCAGCACATCGTTGGATGAAGTTTCTTTGTTAAAAGAACAACCTGGGATAATCTTCACAGATGAAGACTTGTTGCTCGGTACCACTGACCGCACTCTACATCTCTGTTAATATCGTCATATTTGTATTATTCAGAGTTTTGGTAGATCCGGGAGCATCACTCAATTTAATGATTCTACAAACATTAGCCTATTTGGATATTGAGGTGCAAGAGCTTGCAATTGATAAACTAATGTTAAAAGGATTTAATCAGAAGGGAGAAAGAGCCCTTGGATCGATTACACTATGAATGAAAGTTGGAGAACTATTAACAACCGTAAAATTCCACTTCATCGATGTGGAGACCTCTTCAATGCTTTATTGAGATGACCATGGATTCATGAGCATAACATGGTTCTATCTTCTCTAAACCAATGCATCAAATATTTGAAAGAAGGACAAGAACATTGCATCAAAGGAGATTTACAGCCATTTTCAATTGATTAAGTGGGCATTCATGAATATGCCACCTATTATGCACCTCCAAAGAAAAATGTCTTTTCTCATAAAATTGTGGCAAATGAAGTACAAGATCCAAAATAATCTCAAAGAATAAGCCATTCAACTCAACTTCAACAATCTACCACCATTTACTCACAATGAGTTGGTAGAGGTTCTTTTAGTCCACACCCTCGAGATCGAGGCTGGGGACGTGGACGAGGAAGAACCAACACGAATGTTGAATGGACTAGGCCGACCAACTACAACTACACTGACATGGAAGAATGTTCTGATGAAGAAAGCTTCGAGGAAGAAATGATGATGATAAAATAGAAGAAACCACATATGAAATTTCCTTGGAAGATGTGGAAAAAGATGAATATGAGTTGATGTATGATCAGATCAACAATTATGTGAAAGTCATGACCCTTACTCCAATCCACCCTCAAAAAGTTGAGAGTATAGAGGTCAAGGAAGTCTGTAGCATTGGTTCAAAGCCAATCAAGTTTTAGCGTGCTTCCTCTTCTACTAGTTTTGAAAATCATGTAAATTTTAAAGTGGATTCTAATAAATTAATGGAATTACCTTTTGATTACTTTTCTCCTTGTGTATAAAAAATAATTCAACAGGGATATGTGCCAAAGAAATTGCCAAAAGATAAGCTACAACTTTTTGAAAAATTGTGGAATGTTAAAATTCGAACCCCGAACTCGCAAGAAGGTCTCATATTTGGTACTGTAGAACCAGTCAATGACTCTGAATTTTGCAAGTTTGTTACTATCAGATTGGAAGAGGAGTGCCTCAATGTAAAAGATGTCTCTCAGAATCAGTTAATAGGTGATGACCCATCAGAATTTGAAGAAAAAAATAAATCAACAGTGGATGAATTAAAAGAAATCAACCTCAGGACTAAGAAGCAGCCCCGACCCACCTTTATAAGTTCTCTACTCAATAAGGAGAAATCCACATAATTGATAGAATTATTGTCAAAATTTAAAGATTGCTTCACCTGGAGTTATGATGAAATGTCAAGGCTATCAGCAATAGTCACAGTTCATAAGCTCGGGGTGGAAAAAGATATGACCCCAGTAAAACAAGCTCCCAAAAAATGCGCCTCAAAATAGAGCAACAAGTCATTATTGAGGTAAAAAAGTTAATAGATGCTAACTTTGTAAGAGAAGAGCAATAACCCCCTTGGTTAGCCAATAATGTACCAGTCAAGAAGAAAAATGGACAAATCCATGTATGCGTCAACTTCTGGGATTTAAACAAAGCTTGTCTAAATGATGAGTTACCACTACGATACCATAATTAATGATGGACATTGCATCGACTCATGAGATTTTCTCTTTCATGGATGGATCATCAGGATATAACTAAATCAAAATAGTACAAGAAGATGCAACACTTACAACCTTTAGGATTGGGATCTTTTGCTACACAATGATGCCATTCGGGTTAAAGAATGCTGATGTAACATATCAACGAGCGATGAAGAAGATCTTTGACGATCTCATTCACAAACAAGTGGAATGCTACGTGGGTGATTTTTTCATCAAGAGCAAGCAGAAAATAGACCATTTGTATGATTTGAGGATCATGTTCAAACAATTAAGACAATATAATCTAAAGATGAATCCATTAAAGTATGCCTTCAGTGTCATCTTCGAGAAATTTCTAGGATTTATTGTCCGTCATTGGCGAATCGAGATCGACCCAGACAAGATTAAAGTTATCTTGAAAATGCCTCCTTCCAAAACCTTGAAACAACTACGCTCCTTCCTGGAAAAGTTGGCATATCTGAGACACTTTATTTCTAATCCCTTAGGTAGGTGTCAGCCCTTCTTAGCATTAATTAGAAAGGACGCAAAATTGTTTGGGAAGAGGAATGTCAGCGCGCCTTTGAGGATGTTAAGGAATACTTAATGCACCAATTAAGATGTTAATAATTATTGCGAGAACATGAAAGATCTGAGATGGTATTGTCTTAGTAAATAAATGGTAAGAATTTCATTTGATTTCATGGATGAGAATCTAGTTCATGGGGTTGAGTGCAAATAAATAGGGAAATAAACTTTGAAGGGTGTAGAATTAGAGGAATTTAGAGTGACAGGCTAAAGCCCCCATTTTGACTTATACTTTTAGGTTCTGATACAAGATGTTAGCCCCCAGGTGGAGGGAGAAGAGGGAATACTAGAGTTAAAGCTAGTATCTTCCCTACCTAACCCGTCTTCAAGACTATTCAAAGTACAAATTAAGCAATGTTTTTTATAACATATCTAGTAAGTGTAAAGAATATTATTGCTCCTATTTGATACAAAATAATTAGAATACTTCCACAATAGAATTTCTATACTTGTTACTAATTCATAATAAGGAAAAAAATATTTTATTTTTATTTCCCTTATCTTGCAAGTATTTAGTTAAGTTAATCAACTTCATACTTTATTTTTAATTATCAAATATTACAAAATAAGAATCCAATTTTCATTCCTATTATAGCATCTAGAGTTTAAGTAAGAATGCTTTGCTAAGTAAAATTTTGTATTCTAATTTCTTTTATTTTGTAAGTTGCATATTGTTAGTTATCCCTGTGGGTTCAATATTCGGGGTTTAATCAAAAATTCATACATTACTTGATAACGATACGTATACTTGCATAGTATCCCGTATTTAAATATTATAACTGTATTCTTATTTGCTTCATAGTGAAAAATTTACCTATATTTTTTTTGGCATCATGTTTTTGGCTTTGATGCAAAGTAGGAATTATTATCATTAAAAGTATATAATCGAATACATCGCATTTGACATCTATAAAGAGAACCGGGATCACTTAGGTTCCACAGTTCATTTTCACACCTTCTTCAATTTTGCTCCAAATTTGTCTTTTTTCATTCCATTAACCATATTTCATCTATTTAATTATACTTGAAAGAAAAAACACACAAATACCTTCCATTAAATGCAATATTCTCAAAAATAGGTATAAAAATGTGTACTTAAATGCTATAAATTTTAGGTGTATCATCCATCCACTTCTTGGAGAGAACCTCCATTCATATTTAATGAAGTGGATTATAAATACAAGAAAGCATAGTCTTCCCTCATTTGGTTGAACTATTATTTCTAACTCGTTTATTCTTATAGATGAGACTATGTGAATCATCGACTTTTTGATCATGGGAGCCACCCATTCTCTAGTTCCAGAGACAGTCGAGGGATCTTCATCTTTGGCTAATGATGGAGGTGCACTGAGCCATATATCTATCTCTAAGTACATTGAAAGGGAGACTGACTATCGATGTGGATCACTAGTGTGGTTGGCTTTCATGATGGATAAAAGATAGATAGTTCTTCATCTGGGGGGCCTGTCTGCAGAGGGAGGTTGCCATAATTGACCTCTGGTGGTCTTGCATGCAAACATGATGATTCTCAAAATGAAGGTGGTGACTCTTTAGATAGAACTAGCAGAGGTCCAAGAGACTGGTTCATTCTCTTTAATAATAAGTGGAGGAAGAGTGTTGATAAGTATAAATTTGGTTGGTGAGCAATATACCAGAGTCTACTGAGTCAGGGTCATGTAAGGCCCAAGACGGCTGAAGACCTAATTGTAAAATATTTATTGTTATAAAAAAAATTTAGTTTTGTGATTTTTTCAATTCATATTAATTTTTTATTTTTTCAAATTCTTTATTGATTTTATTTGATTTATTGGAGATCATGGTGCACGTTTTAGGTACTTTGGATTCCCTATGGTTTGAAGTTGGAGCTTTTCAGATTTCCTATTTCCAACCATTCATTTCTTATCACTTTTTGGTCAATTTTGTAGAGTGTTTCCCAAGACTTCTAATTATTCTACATAATTATTTGGTTCAATGTTAACGACTGAAAGGTTTGCTCTTATGTCATATGATGCGGAGCTTCTACAAGATACTTGTGTATCTTGCTCGATGTGGTGCAGCTCGAGGTGAGGATAATTGATCACTTTTGCAATGAACTCATCATGTATAAGGATCAGTTATGGAAGGGGTTTTGACTATCATTCGATCACAAGATTTGATCAACTCTCAATATTTATGAAGTCATCCCCACGAAAGTTAAGGCAAAATCAATTGTGACATTGATGACCATCATTATCTACTTGCAGTGGATGCAAATTCCATTATCCCACGAGCTATTCCCTTATATGTTCTTTTTAAATAGAGGAGCCCGATGGTCATGTCATTTTATGATTGAGCCTAAAGTTCCATCTAAAAGATCTAGAGAAAGAAAACTTAGGATTGAATATTTCTAATCTTTTGGAGTTTCTCCAAAGACTAGGGTATTGCCACATGACCAACTAAAGAAATATACTAAAAAAGAATGGATGGGACTTGGGACATGCGTTGAGTGTCATTAGCAAACACCTATCAACCATCATGTATAATGACCCTACGATAGTGAATCGGATGCTGAACACCACGTGCTTGGAGTCATGACCTTTAAGTTTTGGGTTGCTTCTGATGAAGTGTAAGAAAAAAGGAAAATTAAAAATGTTTTGTAGTTTGCATGGAAAGAGCCAAAAAAAGGAACAGTACAACTTCCAAATATAGAAAGGAAGAGGATGACTAGGTGGTCTGAAATGTCCTAGGTTTGGAACTAATTTACTCTACTTCTAAAATGATATTTTTCATTTAAAACATTATTATAGGGAAAATAATATTTAATGAATGAAATTTATTTTTAATGAAGCTTCGGACTTCAATGAATCACCACCAAGAGAAGGAGACACCCAACATCATTAGATCAGATGTTGAAGGGACATCAGAGCAACCATTGATCTAAGGAGATCCCTCATCATATTTATAGTGCTTCAATCCTCTTTCTGTTAGAAGGGGTGTCTACCATATTTCCCTTTGATCTCTAGTTACATTAATGAAATGAGCAAAAGTTGCAAGCATGGAGGAAAGCTTGGTTGGAGAAGAGAAGGTTGAATTAGAGTTTGCTCTAGAGTGTGGACCAACCATTTTTGAAGAAGAATAACATTGGAGGAAGGGCAAGGCTCCGACTGAGGATTTTGAATTGTCTAGCTGACGTTTGGAACTAATTTACTCTAGTTCTAAAATTATATTTTTCATTTAAAACATATTTATTGGAAAAATAATCTTGAATGAATGAAAATTGTTGTTAATGAAGCTTGGGACTTCTATGGATCACCACCAAGAGAAGGAGACCAAACAACATTAGGTCAGATGTTGAGGGGTCGTCAAAGCAACTGTTGATCTAGGGAGATCCCACATCATCTTTATCATGATTCAATCCTCTTTCTATTAGATGGGGTGTCTACCAAATTCCTCCTTGATCTTTAGTTACACTAGTGGAACGGGCAGAAGTGGAAAGCATGGAGAAAAAAGTTGTTAGAGAAGAGAAGTTTGAGTTAGTCTACTCCAAAGTGCAAACTGTCCATTTTTGAAGGAGAATAACATTGGAGGAAGGGCAAAGCTCTGCTGAGGATTTTAAATTGTCCCTCCCTTACCACAAAAGAAGAAATAGAAGGGAGGTAAAGGCTATTGGAGCCCGCTAGAGGATGAGCAGTCGCAGGTCTTCCTTAGCCCAGACTCAAGTTTCACCCTAATAAATGTGCTAAGGGACTGGTTCCTCCAAGCTATGGAACTAATTAGTACACCTAGACCATCACCAATGTACTTAGGCTGGAGGGTTTACAGAAGTTTTTGAATAACCCTTGGCTAAGAGACTTATGCGACATAGTCGAGTGATATTAGATGCTTGGACCCACAACCACGCATTACAAGTTTTCTATTTATCTTAAAGTGAGAGATAGAGCCTTTAATATTGAGGTGAGAGTAAGAGAATTAAAGGCACTAGTGAGAGCAGCATAAGATCAAGCGACCTTAGCAAAGGTTCACCTAAAGGAGGCTGATGTGGAGTTGAAATTCATGTCTGAGTGGGTATATGTCATTCATGAGGAGAATAAAGAATTGATAAAAAAAGTGGCCATGATGAAGACTCAAAACATTTTTTTGATGTCAGGTTGTACATCTAGAAACTGATACCAAGGTGATCAACCCTAAGTACTCTGACATTGGTGAGTTAAGAAACCATTTTGTTGCTTCTTCAACATTTAAGTCACAGAGAAGAGTTTTAGGGCAACAATTGGGTACACAATGGATCGTTAATTCTCGACTCAAATACTAATAGACTTTAAAAGGGGTTTTCTTTCATATGTAATTGAATCATTGTATGGAGAAAGCTTTGTTTAGAAAGAAATTTAACTAAAAACTTATATAAATAAAATAGAACATGTTGTTATTTTTATCTTGTTTTGTTACTTTTTTTCTACACCTAGTATACTTAATTAAGACATGAAGAATTATTTACTGGTCATTTTATTTGATTTTGAAGTGTTCTCTACTTTTCTCAAGTCTTAAGTTATGTTTATTCTTTGGCTCGATGGAGTGGTTGGCAAAAACAATGTTAACCATCAAGATTTAGCCACTAGGAGGATTAGTGCCAAGGACATCATAATTCCCAGCTTGTCCTAAAGCCCCAAAATTACACCTATTTAACCTATGTCCCTTTGCTCTCTTTGAAACTCATGTGAGTGATCTACAAGCTCTTAGCCCTTTGGCTAGCGTAGCTAGTACCAACACATGGAGGATCCAAAATGGGCTTTCCCTTGGTTTCATGGCTCAAATAAAGTAATCATCATGATTGGCATATCCAACCAATGATGACTTTGGGAAAAAATATTGACCCTTTCTAGATTTTGGGGGGTGACTTCAATTAAATAACTTCTCCAACTGAAAAAAGAGGGG
Organism: Phalaenopsis equestris; assembly: GCF_001263595.1. Taxonomy (NCBI): domain Eukaryota; kingdom Viridiplantae; phylum Streptophyta; class Magnoliopsida; order Asparagales; family Orchidaceae; genus Phalaenopsis; species Phalaenopsis equestris. The sequence continues at coordinate 175,121 of NW_018165512.1, forward strand.
GTAAAGACCCTTTACTTTCTCCAATAGCCAGATTCAATTACTTCATCAGTGATGCTGGTCTATTTGATCTAGGCTTTCAAGTTCCAAAGTTCACTTGGAGAAGAGGCACTTTGTGGGAAAGATTGGATAGATTGCTTGTCAACCCTTATGGTTTAAAACCATCCCATTCTCTACTGCCACTCACCTTGCAATGGCTGGATCTGATCACAGACCTATCCTTTGCTCCATACAGAACACTGCTAGACCAACTCATACACCTTTCAGATTTCAAAATATGTGGACTCTACATCCTGATTTCATTAAGGAAGTGGAAAACAATTGGAATTCCAACCTGAATGCAGACCCCTAGATCAGATTATGGTTAAAACAAAAGAACTTAGCCTCTCATCTAAAAAAATGGAATTGGGAAAGATTTGGTAATGTCAATGAACAACTGGAGGCCATCCAAAAAGAAGTTCATAGTTTGGATGAAGGCTTACAAATGGGGATGAACTCTAAATATGAGGTTCACCATGCCAATGAGAGACTCCTTGCACAAATCAGCTACCATATCCACTGACCCTAGAACCCTAAATTTCCAAAAGTGGCCCAAATCCTCAAATTCTCTTACAAAGTCATATTATACTACTCGGAGTCAATTAAAATGACCAAAATACCCCTTCTTCTTGAAAATTGAAAAAATACCTTCCAACTTTTTCAAATTTACAAAACACCCATCATACCCAAAAAATTGCAAAAGCCCTAATTCCACCCAATTTCATCCCAAAGATCATTTGAAACTTCCCCAAATTGCCCAATTGCCCAATTGCCCAAAATTTTCCAAATTTCACCAAATTGACCAATTTTGACTAAAATCCCAATTTTACCCCTTACTTGCCAAATTCCACAAATCAATTCCATTTTCTACCAAATTCATTTCAATTTCACTCAATTTCAAACCAAATTTGTAGATTGACTTACCCAAACCAAATTTACAACAATTTGGAGCCAATTGAACCAACCTCCAAAGGTAATTTCAATTTTAAGCCAAAATCCCCAATTTGACCATACCCCTAAATTTCATCAAATTGAAACCCATAACCAACCCAATTCCCTCAATTTTGAATCCTAATCTCTTCATAAGACTTCCTAGTCCAATTTGAACCACAAATTAGTCTAGACCCAAACTCAAACATAGCCTAAATCCAAGCTTAAATCAAATGCCTCAAAATTGACCCTAAGAAAAAATTCCATCAAATTAAGCCTTCAATCAATTCAATTCCATCAAGTTAACTTTTTAAATTCTTCATCATATCCTCTAGACCAATTTGACTCTTCAATAAATTTTTAAATCAAGCCCAAGTTCAATTTTTAGCCCAAACCCCTAAGCTCTAAATTAATTTAAACATTTTAATTTAACTAAGCCTAATCATCTTTGTCATTCCTTGGCCTCCTAGGATGCTAATCAAATCACCCAAGAACCAAATCTTGAGCCATATACTAAGGTCCCAAAAATCATGGAACCTTCCTCCCTAATTTTTCTAAGCTATCTGTCTCATGCCATCACCATCAAACCTCCACACTAATCACCATTATAACTTTTATGGCCTTCCCTGACTTCATTAACCACCTTCCCTAGCATGGTGGGCCAGCCTAGTGGCCAAAAAACCTAAACCAAGAAGGTCATCCTTGCTTTGAACCCAAAATTTCTACCCATTCAATGTGCTCAAGCTTAGCCCTCCACCAAAGCATCATTTTTCACCCCTTATGTTGTCCAATTAAGCCATAATTTCATGGCTAGTTAAACCATACCTCTCATAAATAAATAGAGAGTGTTGGAAATTCCTTAGGAAGACCACTCCAAATTGCTTTCACAGCTTCCCTAGACCTTTCTAAGCTCATCACAATGGAATTCTAGCCATCTCCTGCACTATAAAACTATATATTCAATCTTGAAATTCATTGTTTTTTTCTTTCACTCCATCAAACTCCACCAAATTTCAAATTGGAAACTTCCCCCAACCAAATGAGGAAGTTCTTCATCATAGCCCCCTCACTTGGTGCACTCTAACCAACTCTAAGCCCAAACCAGAATCACCCCTTGATTGAATTCAGCCTAGGCTTAACCTTGACTCAAATTAGTGCTTGGAGGAGCTTCAAATGTCACAACAAACCCCTACAGCTAACCCAATCAAGTCCTCACCTCTTGGACAATGGTATAGCTCTCCAACCCTAAAATATTGCTTGATTTCATTAATTTTGAAGAGAAGTTTAATTTCATTTGCTTTTAACCATATGGATATGTTTATTTCAACTAGATGAACCTATAGGATCAAACCCCATGTAATTTGGTTGAGTATTGAGTGAGATCTTAGGTTTAGTTTCTTGGGTTACGATGATCAGGGATGATGAACGAATGTCGTTCATTTGCGAGTGTATCTATCGGACAACGAAGAAGCAGTTGGATGAGGAGATGGAGCATAAAGCACAGGTCAAGTCAGTATTGATGCAGAAGGTGGCATCGAATGAGAGCATGCCGCGTAGGCTTTCAGAGCCGTCGAGGATCGAGTCAGCATCACACAGATAAGTGGGAAAATAGTTATTTAAATGATTTAAAATAATTCAGAAACTTAAAAAATTCATAACTTGGAGTAGAAAAATCTTAAAAATTAAATAAAAATACTTCTATGCTAAGTGAATAGAGGAAAATTATGCAAACTAAAAAAAAATTTTGACCTTATATTTGATTTAAAATTAATTAAATATTATAAAACTTTGTTAAATCATAAATGGTTAAATATTAATCACGATAATGTGAAATTTAGACAATTTGTTCTCTTTGTGGTTAGGAGTGTTCTCTGAACTTTCCAAAGTCAGAGAACACCTCTAATATTGTAAACCATAAGTTTCAAAGTTAAGTCGCCCCTTTTGTTTAAAATAATTATATAAATTAAAATAAAAAGTAGAAAAATATGAGGTCCTTTTTGGTAGGTTCACTGTGATTAGAGGAGCCTAGTAAAAATATAACCTAAATTTAAGTCTTCAAAATATAATTTTCTAATTTAAGTTATTAAAAAACATAAAAAATTAAATAAATAAAATACAATCTAAAAAGGCATAAAGATTGATCTGCACTGAAGATAGTAAAAATATTAAGCCTCTGTACAAATTTGAAACTATTTTGAATTGATTGACCACCAAGTATTTTTCAAGGTAAATGAGATTTTTTCACTAAAATAATTATAATAAACAAAATATAATTAAGAAAATTATTAAAATTGGTTTGAATTGTTCCTTGTGACAAGGGACACCCAAGAAAAGTAAAATTGATGTTAAAATAAATTATTCATTTTTGAGCTAATTTTTAATTTTAAAATAAGTAAAAATAATTATAAATCACTAAAATATAAAAATGCACCAAAATGTCACAAATTGTTTAAAATATTTTTCTTCATACAATTAGAATATTTTTCATAAATTTCTTAATATAGTTATGCATTTTGGAATGCCTGAAATGTATTTTCACTAATTTTTCACTAAAATAATTATAAAAAATTAAATATTACAAAACATAAAATAAGTTTCTCTGAGTTCCTTGAAGTTAGAGGAATCACTGAAAAAAAATAAAATTGATTTTCTAAAATAAAATGTATTTTTTTATTTAATAACCACCAAAATAAACAAATAATTATAAAAATTAAAATATAAATAAAAAATTCAAGAAATTTAACTCAAGTGGTTCCATGACCTAGGTGAACCTCCAGTAACTTGCTTAAGGACAGAAAATTTACCTTTGTTGGCTAAGTGAATTAACTTCAGAATTCCTAATTTTGGACCAAAATAATTATATAAAATAAAATAAATATCTAAAAAATATGATTTCTTTTTTTGGTATTTCGATTAACTCATAAAAGATAAGTTAGCAAATTTCCAAGTCCTTATAAACTAATTTAAAAGACTTATGAAGATAGGAGCCCTAGGGGAAAAATTGTAATTTCCACCATTTCACCCATAATTAAAATTTAGGATGAACTAAAAAGTTAAATGGTAATATTATGATTCTAAGAAACATTCTATGGTGATTGAGATATGAGGGTAAGAGGTAGAAACCCACTCACCTTCACTTTTAGAAAAGAAGGGTATAACTGTAATTATCTAAAGTGTTAAACTTTAGAAAATAAAATTAAATTGAATGATCTAAATGTTTGGGATATAAGCCAGGAAATCAATAACTTACTAACCTAGAATCCCAAACAATTGGTTGAGCTATAAGTTGATCTTTTAATGTGAATCAAATGTTCTTAATATGACCTTTTCTAAAATTACACATCCACCCCTAATTACTTAAGAGCTTTGTAGTTAGCTAAGTTTAATCTAAAGATATTTGAGGGTTAGTTGGAAGATAAACCATAATTAATTCACTTCTAACACTACATCCTCAAAATTACATATCCCATCTCTCATGGGTTATTTGAGGTATAGAACCGAGTACGACTTAAACCTAAAAAATTTCAGAGTGATCTCTTTAACAACATAATAAGTTTAAACGAAATAAAAAATGATTAAGAAGACTTAAAAGATTGTCTAGGGTATCCCATGTACACCTTTATAATCTCTTGGATATTTTGAAGAATAATTGAACTTATTATGCTTTATTCAAGAAAATCATCCTTGAAACTTTTGGGGATCCACCAAGTTATGAATTGTGGTCTTCTTTGAATTTATATTATTAAGGCTTCACTACTACTTAACAAATGTTCTTAATTTTCACTTTAAAATACATGCATGATTATGAATGCTAACGTTTTAGTGGAGGCAGTGAGAAGATGTCATGTACACATTTACAGTTTTTTTATCGAAATTTTATTACTGCAATTTACCACAATTTTAATATATTTTGCGTGCATGGTCGAAATAATTTCCAAAAGTCAAAACAAACAACTTTCAAAATTAAGATAAACATTTTTTTAAAATTAAAATTAAACTTAAGCATTTTCAAAATGATAAATAAACATACTACATTCCTTTTAAATTTACGTAAGTCCCTCGGATGAGGTAACCTACTATTGCTAACGAGATCTCCCTAGTTTAAATGAGCTTAGCTTAACAACTTGTTTATGCTAAGTAAATTCAAATGAAAATGGTGGTAATGAGGGAACCGTGGGATCCTAACCAGTGTAGCTCTAATCAACTTTAAAAACCTCCTACAACATTTGAACAGTAACAGAACTTGACAAAAAAACTATAAGACTTTAAACCTGTAGTCTCCAGAGCAGGTGAAACAAGGAGCTCAGAGCAGGATGTAATTAGACAAATGACGTTGTACAATAGCAAAATGGGTCTACAATGGCAAATCATTCTTTAGAATTAAATAACAAGCCATAGGACTTCAAGGTAGCCTGTCTAGTATGACATAAATCCTCAAATTATCTTTAGGCCTTTGCACAATCATGTTGTGCAATCTAAGCCCTAACTTGCTTTATACTCTGAGGTTGTCTTTCGTTACTACTTAAATCATCCCATCTCCGAAGAAATTTGTGTGACCATTTTATGCAAGTGTATGCCCTAAATAATAAAAATTTGCAAGATGAAATATCAAATAACACTTTTTCAAAATTAATGCCAAATAGTAGGATAGTTTGAAAAGTCATTGAGGTGGACCTCGGATCAGTAATATCTCCTAGCTTTCATTCTTTTAGATTCTTGAAAGTAATTGTTCCCACTTGTTCCATTCCCTCTTGAACTTCCAATGTCCAATGTTCAAAACCTTAAACTTTAAAATTCTTGAAAGCAAAACCACTAATCTGATTCGAGAATATTCTTAAGCGACTTCAGTTACTTAAGATGTAATTAACTTTAGCTGTTTGCCACCATAGGAAAATTTGGAACCCTACTTAATATAAACCATATCTATTCTTTTGTATTAGATAAAGGAACTTGTCGATCAATATAAAAGTATCCGTAGACCAAAATAGATGTCATAAATACCTTAATTTTTTTAATTAAGGCTTATCATCAAGTAATATGTCTATTCTTCGAGATATGTGCATCACTTGTGGTATTGTGCCCGCTTTTTTAATATTGTACATATGGGACTGGTTTGGTCTCGTGTTTTCAAAATTAAAATGTTATCTTTCAAAATTAAAAATACTGCTTTTCCAAAATCATATATATATATATATATATTTATATATATAATATATATATATATATATATATATAAAGTTAAATTTAAATTAATTCCAACCAAATTGGCGACCGACAATTTCTGGCGACTCCGGTAGGGAAAAGTTCCTCTCTCCTTCAATGCTTAGATGGCTTTTCTTCCATAAGTTGATAGTGTATCCATGTCCCACGTAGACAAAGCTATCATTCTTCCGTTGAAATACCTCGCTCATTTCTGTCTTGAGCAGGTGTAGTCAACTCTTTGATTCTATAGCCAATGTTTAGAATCTTATAAATAGAGAGGTTCCACCATCCTCACCAAAATTGAGGTGGATCCCTAATAGCGTAGGAGCAGATCTATCGAAGCAAGTTCAGTGCAAAGCCTACCCTTTCCCTCTAGTTCGGATTGGGTCCTTTGCTTCTCCTTCTTTTCCCCCTACAACTGGTCTATGTTTAATAAATTATGCCAGTTTTGCACTGTAAAACCTTTCCTCTGAAAATAGAAAACAAAACGAAGCCTGATGAAATTTGGAAACTTTACAACATAAATAAAAATAAACGTGTTCAGATAATATTTTTTAGATGAATTCTCTTAGTCCTAAAATTTCTACAATGGAAGGAAGCATAAGATGACATTGATGCTCTAAATTCTCTCTACTAAGGATGTCTGTGCCAAAGTTAATATTCTCCTTCGCTACCATAATTGACTTGGCTGTGAACAAGGTGAGCTGCTTGACGGAGCGGTTATCTGTTTGGGACAAGGTTTTAATAATATTGAGATTAAGTTTAGAAGAGTTACTATAGCCATTTTGAGAACTAAGATGCCTGAGATTATCGAGCTGATAGTGGAGTTCAACTTGTGTTCAACCCAGGAGTTCCTGACCCTGAAGAGAGTGTTAGTTGAGGAGAATTCTACCATTTCTGTGAAGTCCATGTGAACCATGGGAAGTACCTTGAGGATGGTTGTCACTACCCCCGCTAGTCTAGTCATCACTACACTTGTCACCATTCCTACCTTGTTCAAGGGAGAGGGTGTTCAAGTCGATGACGAACCTATCATTGTGGAGGGTTTAACTTTTCTTTCAACACCTTCAATGTTTGATGTGGTATCTAGCTTGAGGTACACAACTTTGACCTGAGCACAAAGGAGAAACAAGAATAAGAAGATCACTAAGATAAAGGAGATGATGGTTGCTGAAGATGTTGCCCCTATAGAAGATGTTGAGCATGAGTTTAGTTTACCTGAGTCCTAACCACTGTTGGTAGGGAGCAGGTTCCACCCATTATCCACTGCATAGGATGAGGAAGATAATATGAGGATTGCTACTATGCCACCTCAATCTTTCCACTAGGAGGGCCAGAGCGAGAGGAAGAATAAGGCTACTCCAATGGCTTGATTACGGACTGTAATCGAGAGGCTAGTAATAAAGGAAAATTGGTCGTTCATGGATACTGTTAGGAGGATGAAATGAATACATGCTAAGGTCTGCCTCGGACCGATACTAGTTCCATAAGAGAAACCTCATTCCTCAAGAAAAGGATCGATTAGAGATGATGGATCATCAATCGTAGCATCTAGTTTGCATGTTGGGACTCATACCACTCATCGATAGGTTGTTACTACTAACAGACTGTCCGACCCTAGGCTATCATTACCAAAAGAGATGGTGTGGCAACCTAAAATTGCTGGGCTGGTAACTACTGGTAGGATCAAAGTCAAAACTTCTAAGGAAAATCTTTAGCATGAGGAGATCATTGTTACATGATCCTGAAACTGCATATATGCAACAGTATAACAATGTCTTTAACTATAATTTTCACTTATATTTCCTTACTTTACAATAGTACCAAAAACTTGATCCTAAAGAAAATAAGAATTTAACTTTTTAATTTATATATATTGGGATACTACATAAGTATACATATAATTATCAAGTAATATAAGACTTTTTGATTAAGACCTGATTGTCGAATCTACAGAGAAATATGCAATATGCACTATTGAACAACAAACTTTTTTTTTAAAAAAGATAATTACTTAAACTAAAAATATTTTTTTTGCAGTATTAAAAATCAAATCTTTTTGGTATTTTTGATATTTTGACAGAAAAGTAACAATTTAAAAAGATAAATTGAGTTTATGTAAAAGAAAAGCACAAAATTTGAAAAATATCTTTCTCTATATCATGAATCAGTACTAAGTATAGGAATTCTGTTGTGGAAGTATGCAAATAGTGTTATGTCAAATAGGAGCAATTATATTCTTTACCCTTACTAGAGATGCTATAAGGAACATTGGCTAATTTAAATTTTGAATAGTTATGAAGACCAGCTAGGCAGGGAAGATACCAGCTCTCACTCTAGAGTTCCCTCGATTCCCTCCACTTAAGGGCTAACATCTCGTATCAGAACCTAAAATAATAAACCAAGTTTGGAGCTTTAACCTGTCACGTTAAAGTCCTCTAACTCTACACCCTTCAATGATTATTTTCCTATTTATTTAAAATAAATCATATGAATTACATTCTCATTCTACAACCTCATGTAATTCTTTTCAAATGTTGACTGAGACAATACTAGCCTGGTTTTTACATGTTCTCACAACAAATTTTCACATCTGGATAAGCCAAATAAAGAAGTAAATGAAGTTCATGGATTTAAATCATCACAACTTCTTCCAACATTAAAGATCAATACTCTCCACAACTTCCATCCAAAGTTTAATTACTTATCATTTTAAGGAGAAAGATAAAAAAACTACTCAGAATCCATAGAGAAAACAAAATCACACTTTAGTTCAAAAGTAGAAATCATTGTCAAACCAACAAGAAGTCTCGATTAAAACCAAAAGTAGTTCAAAACAAAAAAATAAAAACTTTTCTCAAATCCTCCACCAAACTCTTGAAGTTCCTTTGAATCTCTTCTCTTTTACAACACTCTCAAAATAAACTAAAAACAAAATGGATAAAGTAAATTTTTATGGTGCCTGAAAATCTCTCCAAAACTATTTCTCAAAACTCCTTAAAACTCCTTTTCTTCTAACTCTTTTCAGAACTTTCAAGCTCCTCCTTCTAATGTCTCAACTTCTTTCTTTTATAAATATCTAAAAGGTTCCTTGGAAACTCTTTAAAATGTGTCCACATTCAATGAATTCTCCAAAGGATGCCTCTTTTCACAAGTTTTTTAAACATATTTTCGTTATTAGTGGTCATAACCACCCTCTTAAGCCAATAGGTGCCTCAAATACCTCTTCAAAATTTAGGCAAATGAAGAAAACTGCCAAATAACTGCCTCTGGCATTTAAACATGGGACTCGGCGCTTAAGCGCGGCCTTCTCTGTTTCACCAGTGCTTAAGCACTAGAGCTGGCGCTTAGGCGCCAAAACACTTTAGCCCAATTTTCACCTTTTTGCTCAAAATTTTATCATTTTTGACTACTTTAAGTAGTTTTCACCTTTTTACTTGTAACTAAAAGTAGAACACAAAAATATATTCCATTAAAGCATAATATCTCAAAAATTGGTATAAAATGCAAAAATTGGTATAAAATCTAAAAATACTATATATTTTAGGTGTATCAAAATTCCCCAAACTTAAAATGTTACTTGTCCACAAGTGACACTTCATTCTTTAAAAACTAAATAAGTATGATACGTATATGAGTTTCTTTAGGAGTTACTAAAATTTAGATTTAGAAATATAGTTGTCCAATTTAGAAATAAATATTTAGTAAATGAGACTAACTTAGAGTTTAGAAAATTTTAATGTTAAGAAACATGAAAATATAAGTTCCTATCTAATTCAGAAATATTGTAGATTCTCCAAGTTTAGAATTTAGTTCTTTTATTATCTCTACTTAAAATTTTATTAAGAATAATTTTACTTACTATATTAATTTTTAAGCTTAAGATTTTCTCAAGTCTTATACTTTAAAAAGATCAAATGTGGAACCAATTTTTTATTAAACACTGATACGCCAAATATATATAGTGTTTTTAGACACATTTTTATACCTATTTTTGGATATTGCACTTTAATGGAAGGTATTTTCGTTTTTTTCTTTCAAGTACAGGTAAAAAAGTGAAAAATGCTTAAAGGAGTGAAAAAGGGTCAAATTTGGAGCAAATAGGTGAAAACGTGCAAAAGTGTTTTTGAGCCTAAGCATCAGATCCAACGCTTAAGCACCGGGTAACAAAGAAGACCATGCCTAAGCGTCAGAGTCCCCGTGCTTAAGCGCCAGTGGCAGCTATTGGACGAGTAAAATTGGTTTTTGCAAATTTTGAAGAGGTTTTTGAGGCACCTATTGTCTTAATAGGTGGTTACAACCACAATGGACAAAAATTATTGCGAAAGGATGCATCTCTTGGGGAAATACATAGAATCAAGACACATTTTGAAGAGACACCAAGGCACCTTTTGGAGAATTATAAAAGAAAGACGATTGGGCCTTTGAAAGAGGTCCTGAAAGTACTGGAAGAGTTTTGAAAGTTCAAAAATTAGGGAGTTAGTTGGAGAGATTTTAAGGTACCATATATTTATCCTTTTTTTATTTCTAGTTTTGTATTGAGAGTGTTGTAAAAGAGAAGAGATTCAAAAGAACTTCAAGAGTTTGGTGGAGGACTTGATATAAGTTTTTATCTTTTGTTTTAGACTACTTTTTATTTTAATTGAGACTTGTTGTTGGTTTGACAATGACTTCTAATTTTAAACTAAAGTGTGGTTTTATTTTCTCCATGGATTATGAGTAGTTTTCTTTATCTTTTTATTAAAATAATAAGTAATTAAGTGTTGGATGGAAGTTGTGGAGAGTATTGATCTTTAATGTTGGAAGAAGTTTTGATGATTTAAATCCATGTACTTCATTTACTTCTTGATTTGGCCAATCCAGATGTTAAAATTTGTTATGAGAACATGTAAGAACCGGGATGGTATTGTCTCAGTTAGCAATTGGAAAGAATCACATGAGGTTGTATGAATGAGAATGTAGTTCATATGATTGAGTGTAAATAAATAGGAAAATATTTATTGAATGGTATAGAGTTTGAGGACTTTAAAGTGATAGTTTAAAGCCCCCAACTTTGTTTATTTTTTTAGTTTCTGATATGAGATGTTAGCCCCCAGGTGGAAGGAATCGAGGGAACTCTAGAGTGAGAGCTAGTATCTTCCCTGCTTAACCGGTCTTCAGAACTATTCAAAATTTATATTAGTCAATGTTCTTTATAGGATCTCTAGTAAAGGTAAAGAATATTATTTCCCCTATTTGGCAGAACACCATATGCATACTTCCCCAACAAAATTTTTGTACTCATTATTGATTCATTATAAGGAGAAAGATACTTTCATATTTAGCGCTTTTCTTCTACAAAAAATCATGTTATCTTTTTAAGTTTGTATTGTTCTTGTCAAAATATTAAAATTACCAAAAATATTTAAACTTTCTTTACTGCGAAAAGTTTTTAGTTTAAATAATTATATTTTTAAAAATAGAAAGTTTTCTAAAAAGTGCATATTACATAACTTCTCTGTGGGTTCGATATTCATGTCTTAATCAAAAAGTCCTATATTTCTTGATAATGATACGTATACTTGCGTAGTATCCTAATATAAATTAAAAGTTAAATTCTTATTTTTCTTTAGGATCAAGTTTTTGGTTTTGTTGTGAAATAAGGAAATATAAGTAAAAAATATAATCAGAATTATTGTTATCTTGTTGCATACAAGTTGTTTCGGGATCAAGTTTTTGGCGCCGTTGCCAGGGAAGTGAAGTGAAAATTGTAAAGAATCTTTTGATTTAAAAATAAATTTCTATTTTTAGAAAGTCTTATTTAAACTTTAAGTTATTTAATTATATTTTGTCTGTGTTCAGTTTTATTTTATTCTATGTTAGTGTATGCATAGTTCAGGTTTTGAAGGACTAGTGCCCTATGATTCTGAATTTGATAGAATTGTTAGAGAAATAAAAAAAAACCAAAAAAATTAAAAAATCTTGAAAAATCTAAAAAAATTACAGAAATAGAAAACCAAAATGATCAAAATACTAGAATTCATCAAGAGTTTAGACCTTTAAGAGATTATGCCAATCCTACTGTAGATGAAATTTATTGTAGTATTCAAAAACCTACAGTAGTGGCTAATTCATTTGAGCTTAAACTAGCTATTATCTAAATGATATCAATAATCAGTTTGGGGGATCACCAACTTAAGATCCAAATTTACATCTTGCCAATTTTCCAATTTTTTAGAATTGTGCATTACATTTAAATACGATGGTGTATCAGATGATGCCATAAGACTTAGGTTATTTCCTTTCTCATTGATGGAGAAAGCTAAGATGTGGTTGAATTCATTAGCACCTGCATCTATCATAACTTGAGGTGATTTAGAACAAAAATTCCTTGCTAAATATTTTTCACCATAAAAAACTGTGAAGCTTAGAAAGGATATTACATCTTTTAATCAGTTTGAAGGGGAATCTATTTATGAAGCATGAGGAAGATTTAAAAAACTCTTAAGAAATTGTCCACACCATGCTATACGAGATTGGTTAATAATTCAAACTTTTTATAATGGATTAGTTGGATCTCTTGGATCAATAATCGATGCCGATGCTAGTGGTTCATTGATGTCAAAAACATTTCATGACGCCTATGCTTTAATTGAAAAAAATGGCTACCAAAAAATTTTAATGGCCTTCTGAGAGGGTGAATCCTAAGAAAGTAGCCAATATTCATGAAATTGTTGCATTTACTATGTTAGCAAATCAAGTTGCTGCAATTTCAAGGAAGTTAGACCAATTTGGAATGACTTTTTCTCAACAAAATTCCATGATTGAAGAGAATTCATTAGGCCAAATGGTAGATTCTCAAGCATCATTAGAAACTTTGAATCCATAAGTAACAAGTACAATAACCCATATTCAAATAATTATAACCCAGGTTGAAAAAGCCATCCCAACTTTAACTGGAACAACAATTCAGGTGTTAATAATCAACAATGGAGGAACAACCAAGTAAACCCATTGGGAAACTGGAACAATCAAGGGAATAATAATTATATATCTACTTATCCTCCAGGTTTTAACACTAATACACAATTTAAGAAGAAGAAGTTGTCTATAGAAGAAGTGGTGTTACTAATGGGAAATCAATTACAAAGTTAAGGAGCTACAATTAGAAATATTAAGAATCAACTTGGATAAATAGTAAATTCATTAAGGAATAGATCCTAATGAACACTTCCTAGTAATACTGAATCAATCCAAAAGACTAGAATAAAGAGCAAGTAAAAGCCGTTCAACTTAGAAGCGGAAGAGAGTTGGAAGGTGGGATTTAAAAATAATCCAAAGAGGGCACTCAAAAAGAATCTGAAAGACCTATTTCTCCACTAAAAATTGATTTATAAAAACCACCACCTCCATTTCCTCAAAGAATTTGTCAACAAAAGTTGGATAAGCAATTTTCAAAATTTCTGGAAATATTTAAGAAGCTTATAATTAATATTCCATTTGTTGAAGCCTTAGAACAATTGCCTAGCTATGTCAAGTTTATGAAAGATATTCTCAACAGGAAAAGGAAGTTTGAAGATAATGAGACTGTTGCACTTAGTGAGGAGTGTAGTGCTATAATTCAGAAAAGTTTTCCTGAAAAGCTTAAAGATCTTGATAGCTTTACAATTACATGTGCAATAGGAGACAAATTTTTTGGGAAGGCTTTATGTGATTTAGGTGTAAGCATTAACCTTATGCCATTATAATATTCAAAAGGTTGGGATTAGGAGAAATAACCCTACTACTGTAACTCTACAACTAGCAGTTTGTTCGATAACATACCCTAAAGAAGTTGTAGAAGATGTCTTAGTGAAAGTGGATCAATTTATCTTTCTTATTGGCTTCATTGTGCTAGATATGGAGGAAGATAAAAAGATACCTATCATTTTGGGGAGACCTTTCCTAGCCACAGGAAGAGCAATGATAGATGTGCAGAAAGTGGAATTAATAATGCACGTGAATGATCAACTTGTTACTTTCAATATTTCAAGATCAATGAAATATCCAGCAAAAGGTAAAGACGATGAATGTTATAGGATGGATGTTATAAGATATCTAAGTGAATGTCATTTCAAAACAATTTATGAAGAAAAATCTGAAGAAAAAGATTTAGAACACGAGCAAGAAGAGGAACTAGATTGATGTGAAGAACTTTTTAAGGAAGATTCAAACTATGTTCGTGAAAGTTTCGAAATTTGGGACACGATAGATAATGATAAATCATTTTGTACATCAATTGAACAACCTCCAGACTTGAGTTGAAGTTACTTCCTGAATATTTAAAATATGTCATTTTAGGATATTCATCTACTTTACCAATTATAATTTCCTCAAAATTAATGATGGAAGAAGAAGAAAGGTTGATGAAAATTTTGAAAAATTTTAAGAAAGCCTTTGGATGGACAATTATTGATATTAAAGGAATCAGTCCTTCAATTTGTATGCATAGAATTCATATGGAAAAGAACTGCAAACCCATGGCTAATCCTCAAAGGAGACTGAATCCTGTTATGAAAGAAGTTGTTAAGAAAGAAATTTTAAAGTGGTTAGATGCTGGAATTATCTACCCAATTTCAGATAGTGCATGGGTTTATCCAATTCACTTTGTTCCTAAGAAAGGAGGAGTAACTGTAATTGTGAAAGAACATAATGAATTAATACCTACTAGACAAGTTACATGGCGGTGAATATGCATTGATTATAGAAAATAAAATCTTTCCACTACAAAAGATCATTTTCCATTACCCTTTCTAGATCAAATGCTGGATAGACTAAATGGGCATAAATACTTTTTTTTTCTGGATGGATATACTGGTTTTTACCAAATACAAATATCTTCTGAGGATCAAGAGAAAAAAAACTTTTACCAGTCCTTATGGTACTTTTGCTTTTAGAAGGGTGACCTTTGGTTTACGTAATGCCTGTGTTACATTTCAAAGATGTATGATGGTAATTTTTTGTGATTTAATTGAAAAAGGGATTGAAGTATTCATGGATGATTTTTCAGTGTTTAGAACTTCATCTGACTTATGTTTAGAACCTTTATCTAAAGTTCTTAAGTGCTGTGAAGAAACAAATTAGTCCTTAATTCAGAAAAATGTTAATTTATGGTAGTAGAAGGAATTGTACTAGAGCAATAAATATTAGAAAATGGTATGGAAGTAGATATTGCTAAAATTCAAGTGATCACTAATTTACCTTATCCAATGAATGTAAGAGAAATTAGGAGTTTTTTAGGACATGTTAGATTCTACAGGCGATATATTAAAGACTTTTCTAAGATTACTA
>NW_018165512.1:190607-202649 GCF_001263595.1 Phalaenopsis equestris
AGACTTCTAAAAAATTGCTAAGCCTTTATGCCATTTACTGGAGAAAGATACAATTTTCAATTTTGATGAAGAATGCCTAAAAGCTTTTGAGTTATTAAAATAAAAATTAATCATTGCACCAATTATAATTTCACCAGATTGGGAAAAACCTTTTGAACTGATGTGTGATGCTAGTGATTATGCTATTAGATCTGTTTTAGGACAAAGATATGATAAAATTTTGAAATTAATTTACTATGCTAGTAAAAATCTTAATGAAACTCAAATCAATTGTACAACAACTGAAAAAAAGTTATTAGCAATATTATATAATTTTGATAAATTTAGATCATATTTAATTGGAACACATTGTGTAGTGCATACAGATCATTCTGCTATTAAGTACTTAATGTAAAAGAAGGATGCTAAACCTAGACTTATAAGATGGATTCTTCTTTTGCATGAATTTGATTTTGAGATAGTAGATCGAAAGGGGACTGAAAATAAAATTGCTAATCATTCGTCCAGGCTTGAATTAGAAAAACCACTTTATTTTGAAAAAGAAATTGATGAACATTTTCTAGATCAAATATTGTTCACTATTAACGAGTGGCGTGTTCCATGGTATGCCAACATTATGAACTTTATTGTTAGCAATGTAATACCCTATGGATTGACATACCAACAAAAGAAAAAAATTATTTTTGAAGCTAACACTTATTTTTGGGATGACCCATTTTTATATAAACAAGGAAAGTATCTAATTTTTCGAAGATGTGTACCATTAGAAGAAACTTATGAAATTATACAAAAATGTCATAATTCTGAATTTGAGGGACATTTTGGTGTTGATAAAACAACATACAAAACTTTACAATCTGGATTCTATTGACCTACAATTTTTAGAGAAGTTAATGCTTATCTCAAAACTTGTGAAAGATGTCAACGAGTAGGCAATATTTCTAGAAGAAATGAGGAGCCCCTCAATTATATGCTAGAAGTTGAAATATTTGATGTTTGGGGATTAGATTTCATAGGACCATTTATACCATCTTTCAGAAATTTATATATTATGTTAGTAGTGGACTATATATCCAAATGGATAGAAGTTGTTGCTTTACCTCGATGTGATCTCAAAGAGTTGCAAAATTTTTGAAAATGAACATATTTTGTAGATTTGGGATGCCGAGAGTTATCATTACTAATGGAAGAAGTCATTTCAGAAATTTCATAATGGAGAAGTTATTAAAGAAATATCATATAAATCATAGGATTGCTACTGCTTATCATCCTCAGACAAGTGGTTTGGCTGAATTATCCAATCGGGAAATTAAAAGAATTATGAAAAAATCTGTGAATCTAACAAAAATAGAATGGTCAGTCAAACTTGATTATGCTTTGTGGGCTTATAGGACTACATACAAAACTTTTATAGGAATGTCCCGATATAAGCTAATATTTAAGAAAGTTTGTCACTTACCAGTTAAACATGAGCATAAAGTATATTGGGCAATTAAAGAGTTCAATTATAATTTGAAAGGTGCTGGTGAAAAAAGGTTATTGCAATTAAATGAGCTTGAAGAGATAAGGAGTGAATCTTATTTGTGTCAAGATTTATAAAGAAAAGATGAAGATGTGGCATGATTAAAGGATTCTTACTAAAATTTTTCAGCTAGGGGGACATGTTTTGCTATATAATGCAAGGTTAATATTACTTCCAGGCAAACTTAAATCCAGGTGGATGGGCCAATTTGTTATGATAAAAGTTTATCCTTATGGAGCTGTGGATATTAAAGATCCTAAGTATGAGAAAATATTTAAAGTTAATGGACATAAACTGAAACCTTATTTTATAGGGAATCGACATAAACTTAATGATGGAATGATGTTGGGTCAACCAGAATAAGCATTGGTTACGTTGGGCTGACGACGTAAAACCAAGAGCTTTGTGGGAGGCAACCCATAGTTATCAGTATCTTTTTTATTTTGATTGTTGTTTTGTGCGTGATTAAATATTGGTGTAGTATTTTTGAATCTATTATGTGTTAGTAAGGATTTTAAGATTTTATTTAGTGACCACGACATGTTAGAACAAGAATTTGGATCTTAAGTTGACTAGTGCAAAATGCGCACTTGCGCTTAAGCGCGACAGTTTAAACACATGTGCGAAATTAATATTCTAGAAGGTTTAACCACCAATTAGTTTGTAAAAAACATGTCAAGGCAGTTTCTAAAAGTTTCTAAGAGTTATTGAATGGATTTAGGATTATAAATAGAAGGGTTTTAAGAAGGAATTTCACCCTAGATCATTTCTAGCCCTAAAAGTCTAAGCGAAAGTGAGATTTAGAGAAAATGTTTTCATGGGAGAAGGATTTGAAGAGTTTCATGGGAGTTTCATGGGAGAAGGATTTGAAGAGAAAGGAAGAAACCATGAGAAAAAGGTTCATTAGTCAAAGTGCACAAGAGACATATAATGGTTTCTTAGCCGTTAGTATTGAAGGGATATAAGAGAAGATCAACAAAATGGAAAATACTGGAAAATACTATGGCTTCAAAGTACTTGAGTTGCACACACATCTAGAGCATATTGGATGACAATTGAAGATGGGCAATTAAAGTTGCAATTTAGCCACACAAGTTATATAGAGAAAGCAGATAAGGCGATGTTCATAAAGCAGAAATGGATTGAAGAAGATAGTATCAGAACTCGTCATCACCATCGGTTTTATCAACTCTATATTCCTGGAGAGACTAATGAAAGATAGGAATTTGTTCCTACAAATGAAGAATGGAATTAAGTTTAGTGTTAGAATTTTTGTTTCAGAAGATTTTGTTTTCAAGTGGTGTAGTGTTTAAGTCTTGTTTTTAGTATTTATGACTTCTTTATGTGTAATGATTGTTGTGTATTTGTATTTAGGAAAATTTTCTCATCCAAGTCTATTTGGAGTGAGAATTAAGTTTAAAAGTATTTGTACTTGTTTGTGAATTAATATAAGTTTATTTGTGTGAAAGTTTGTGTTATTTTTAGCCTTAAATTAAAATAGTTATAATAGAGAGTTTTGAGAGAGAGGAGAGTAATAGGAAGGTGAAAATAGACATTTAAGTGCTCTGAGGCCATTAAGGGGTGGTTTACTTACGCAAATAGTGCATTTTACTTTCATTTGAAAATTTTGAAAAACATGCACTGGCGCCTAAGCGCCACAAATCGCACTTAATCACGAGCCAACCCAAGAGGCAGGCGCCTAAGCGCCACCTTCCTCCGATTTTCCTCCGCTTGAACGCCGGCTCACAAAAATTTGTTTGCGAATGGTTAAAAGTGAAATTTTGGCCCAAATATCACCATTTTTATGTCTCCTGTCACCTTCAACCTCTCAAAATCATTTCGGAAGGCTAGGTCACATCCAAAGTGAAGATTTATTGGTGGAATCAAGCAGAATTTGCTAGATCCAAGTTCCTTGAGGTAAGAGCTTTACTTCTATGCAAAAATTTTGCATGTTCATCATGTATTTTGAGCACATTTGGAGAAATTCAAAAATTCATTATTCATGGTGAAAAATGAGAAAAAGATCTACGGAAATTGCATGGGAAGTGTAGATTATACTTTGGAAGTTTATTTTAGTAATTTAGATTTAATTTTTGAAGTTATTTTTGGAATTTTTAAAAATTGTAGAATGGCACCAAGAATAAAGAGGAGTAAAGGAAAGAGCCCTATCGATTCGAGTAAATTTGTTAGTTTGAAGGATCAGGATCAGTACAGTGATGCGTTGCAATCTCGGAAACTAATTCAAGAGCAGTGTTTTAGGAATCCAGGTGGAGACATAGAGGATTTGATCGTTCTCCGACAGTGGGAAAGATTTTTCTATTTCTCTGTTGTGGTGGTTATTTCTGTTGTTAAGGAGTTGTATGCAAACCTCCCTGAGGCTGAAGACAATAGAGTCATGGTTCGATGAAAGTTTGTACCTTTTTCACTGGAGGTAATCAACTTGTTTTATCATCTGCCACCTGATACATTACATTTTTATTCAAATTATAGTCCGACTAAAGCAGAGTTAGAAGAGATTATTTCTTACTTGACTATTGGGAGAGGACTTTGGAAGATCACTAATGAAAGGAGAGTCAACTTCCCGACTTCAAAGTTATGTGCACCTTCAAAGGCCTGACACTATTTTATTTCTAGTTGTCTGCTATGAACAAATCATCTCAGTGAAGTGACCAGAGAAAGAGAGACTAAATTATTAAATTATTTTATCCAAAAAGGAAATCTCATCATCATAGGAGCTTGATTTATCAGACTATCATTAGTTCTGCCACTCCTATTACTACTGCAGGTCTGGATTTGCTTCCTTGATCTTTTCTTTGTGTGAACAGGCTAGAGTTAAATATGATAGCAAGGAGGAAGTGTTGTTACCTCTAAAGCCCATCACTAAGGTGAATGTGAAAACTTATTATGAGCATTCTATTTTTGGCTAAAGAGGAGGATTTTCTAAAGAGGAGGATTTTAGAGGAGGATTTTCTAGGAGTTATGGAATGGAGACGTCTGTTTCTTCTACCTCTCCTGCTTCTTCATTTAAACCATCTACTTTACGTGCTTCTACATTTAGAGGTGAGTCTATTGAGACCCAAGATCAATTATTGTAGAGGATGATGGATAATATTAATTTTACCGCTGATATTGTACAAAATTTAGAGTGTTTTACAGAGCATACCGATAGGTATATTAGGATAAAAAGTTATTATGAAGAGAAATTTCACTCATTTTTAGAGAGCCTCATTAGGGGTAATCAAGGAGTGCAATTTCTTCCATATCCTAGATACCCTTTCCATATCCTAGATACCCCCTAGATACCCTTGATATAAGCCTGCAAAATTTTGGGATAGCGGTGATTCAGAGGATGAAGAGTAGAACTAAGAGATTTATTTTATGGTTGTAATATTTTATGAACTATGTGGTTCGGCCTTGCTACATTTCCATCTGTGTGTTTGTTTGAAGTATGTGATGTGGTTTGTACTTTTATGATTAAGTGAGAATTGTGATGTGATGTGTTTTCATATTTTGAACTTGAGACATGTATATATGTTTACTTGTTTAGATGTTGTGATGTGTGAGACTTTTATTTTTAATTGTATTGTAATGTTTGTTTTAGTTAGTAGTTTGTTTTAAAGTTCTAGGGTAGTAACTGTTTTGAGTTTTGTGATTCAGTTAGTTTAGAACTTAAATTAAATCTATGACCTTGGTAAAGTTGAAAATCTTGCTAAGTTATGTCTTAAATTTGAAACTTAGGAAATTGCTACCCTACATTTTTCTTTTATCATGTTTGTGAGTTTGTTTTTATGTTGAGATTGTGAAGTCGAGTTAGTGTGTTAGTTTACTTTTATGTTTATACCCACTATTTAGAAGTCTATTGAATCTCTACATGTTAAATTTAAATGAAAATATTATAAAATTTGATCAAAATTAATTTTACTCATGTTTTTAGTTTTATACTTGTAACATTAGAGTATAAAAATTCTTGTAAGCATGTTATTCTTATTTTCATTCCTACTTATATATACTTGATGCTAAACTATTTAATGTGATAAAAATTTAAGTTTGGGGGAGATGAAAAATATTTTTAAATCTTGAATTTTATTTGTTCTCAAATGAACTACAAGTGAATTTGATTTGAAAAGAAATTTGATCATGTATATTAAGTTATATTAGAGATGTAAAAATTTATTTTAGAAGTGAGTAAGAGGATTTAGTTGAAATTTTGAGTATTGAAGAAAAACTTTAATTTAAATCTTTTTAGTGTAGAAAATGATTAATATAAGTAACTATCTTTAGTAAGAAACATTGTATTTTTGAAAATTTTAGAAATTTAGACTTTTATTTTTAATACTTAAATTTATGTTATTAAAGATAATTTTCAAAGTTATTATTATATTTATAAGTAAAAGTTTTGTATCAAGACTTTGCTTTAGGAAAGGAAAAGTAGAATTCAAAATTATTAAAGGTCTATCCAGATATAGTAATCCTTGCTTAAAAAGAAAAGAAAATAAAAAAAGAAAAAAAGAAAAAAAAAGAAGAGAAAAAGAAAATAAAAAGAAAATAAAAAGAAATAGAAAAAAATATAAGGGAGGAGAAGCTTGAGGATTAGTGCTTAATCAAAAATTGGTTCTACATTTGATCTTTTTAAAGTATAAGACTTGAGAAAATCTTAAATTTATAGATATAATATAGTAAGTAAAATTATTATTAATAAAATTTCTTAAGTGGAGAATATAAAAGAACTAAATTCTAAATTTGGAAGACTTACAATATTTTTGAATTAGATAGGAACTTATATTTTCTTCTTTCTTAATAGTAAAAATTTCTAAACCTTAAGTTGGTCTCATTTACTGAATATTTTTTCTAAATTAGACTACTATATTTCTAAATATAAATTTTAGTAACTCCTAAAAAACATTTTAGTTTTTAAAGATTGAAGTGTCACTTGAGGACAAGTAACATTTTAAGTTTGGGGGATTTTGATATGCCTAAAGTATATAATGTTTTTAGACACATTTTTATATATATTTTTGAGATATTGCACTTTAATGAAAGGTATTTTTGTGTTTTTCTTTCAGGTATAGGTAAAAAGGTGAAAAATGCTTAAAAGAGTGAAAAAGGATCAAATTTGGAGCAAATAGGTGAAAAATGTGCAAAAGTGTTTTGGCGTCTAAGCGTGAGATCCAGCTCTTAAGCGCCGGGTAAATAGAGAAGGCTGCGCCTAAGCGCCAGTGACAACTATTGGACAAGTAAATTTGGTTTTTGAGGCACCTATTGGCCTAATAGGTGGTTACAACCACCATGGATGAAAATTATTGTGAAAGGATTGAATCAAGACACATTTTGAAGAGATACCAACACACCTTTAGGAGAATTATAAAAGAAAGAAGATTGAGACTTTAAAAGAGGTACTGAAAGTACTGGAAAATTTTTGAAAGTTCAAAAATTGAAGAGTTAGTTGGAGAGATTTTCAAGCACCACGTATTTATCCTTTTTTATTTCTAGTTTTATATTGAGAGTGTTGTAAAAGAGAAGAGATTCAAAGGAACGTTAAGAGTTTGGTGGAGGACTTGAGATAAGTTTTTATCTTTTATTTTAGAATACTTTTTGTTTTAATTGAGATTTTTTGTTGGTTTGACAATGATTTCTACGTTTAAACTAAAGTGTTGTTTTGTTTTTTTCATGGATTCTGAGTAGTTTTCTTTAGCTTTCTTCTTAAAATGATAGGTAATTAAATGTTGGATGGAAGTTGTGGAGAGTATTGATATTTAATGTTAGAAGAAGTTGTGATGATTTAAATCCATGTACTTCATTTACTTCTTAATTTGGCCAATCCAGATGTTAAAATTTGTTTTGAGAACATGTAAGAACCGGGATGGTATTGTCTCAGTCAATAATTGGAAAGAATCATATGAGGTTGTATGAATGAGAATGTAGTTCATATGATTCAGTGTAAATAAATAGGGAAATATTCATTGAAGCGTGTAGAGTTAGAGGACTTTAAAGTGACAGGTTAAATCCCCCAAATTGGTTTATTTTTTAGGTTCTTATACGAGATGTTAGCCCCTAGGTGGAGGGAATCGAGGGAACTCTAGAGTGAGATCTAGTATCTTCCCTGCCTGGTCAGTCTTCAGAACTATTCAAACTTTAAATTAGCGAATGTTCATTATAGCAACTTTAGTAAGGGGTAAATAATATTATTTCTCCTATTTGGCACAACACAATATGCATGCTTCCTCAACAGAATTCTTATACTTATTACTGATTCATGATAAGGAGAAAGATATATTCATATTTAGTGTTTTTCTTCCACAAAAACTCAAGTTATCTTTTCTCAAGTTATCTTTTTAAGCAAGTTATCTTTTTAAGTTTGTACTGTTTTTGTCAAAATATTGAAATTCTCAAAAATATTTAAACTTTCTTTACTATGAAAAGGTCTTTAGTTTAAATAATTATCTTTTTAAAAATAGAAAGTTTTCCAAAAACTGCATATTGCATATCTTCGCTGTGGGTTGGATATTCAGGTCTTAATAAAAAGTCCTATATTACATGATAACGATACGTAATGATAACGATACGTATATAGAATCCCAATATAAATTTAATATAAATGAAAAGTTAAATTATTATTTTTCTTTAGGATCAAGTTTTTGGTTTTATTGCAAAATAAGAAAATATAACTGAAAAATATAATCAGAATTATTGTTACATTGTTGCATATAAGTAGTTTCAGTATCAGGCACTAATCCTTAAGCTTCTCCCCTCTTATATTTTTTTCTTTTTCTTTTTCTTTTTCTTTTTCTTTTTCTTCTTCTTTTTCCTTTTTTTCTCTCTTTTTTTTCTTTTCTTTTTCAGGCAAGGATTACTATATCTGGATAGGCCTTTGATAATTTTGAATTCCACTTCTCCTTTCCTAAAGCAAACTCGTGATATAAATATTTTACTTATAAATATAATAATAGCTTTGAAAATTTATTTTAATAAAAGAAATTTAAGTATTAAAAATAAAAGTCTAAATTTCTAAATTTTTCAAAAATATAATTTTTCTTACTAAAGATAGTTACTTATATTAAACATTTTCTACACTAACAAATTTTAACTTAAAGTTTTTCTTCATTACTAAAAATTTCAACTAAATTTTCTTACTCATTTCTAAAATCAAATTTTACTTCCCTAATATAACTTCATATACATGATCATTGTTTTTAAAAAATCAAATTCACTTGTAGTACAATTGAGAACAAATAAAATTCAATTTCTGAAAATATTTTTCATCCCCGTCAAACTTAAATTTTTAATAGATTAAACAATTTAGCACAGTTTAGCATCAGATATATATAAGCCGGAATGAAAATTGAAATAACATGCTTACAGGAATTTTTATATTCTAAGTATACAAGTATAAAACTAAAAACAGGAATAAAATTAATTTTTGATCAAATTTTCTATCTTTTTCATTTCAATTTAGCGTGTAAAGATTCAACAGACTTCTAAGTAGTGGGTATAAACATGCAAGCAAGCTAACACACTAACTTTGATTTCACAGTCTCAACATAAAAAAAAAGCATTCTAACCAGATGAAGGAAAAATAAAGGGTAACATTTTATGAATTTCAAATTTAAGATCTACGCTAGCAAGATTTTCAACTTTACAAAAAACATAGAATTAAGTTAAGTTCTCAACTAACTAAATCACAGTACTAAACACACAGCAACAGATACTACCCTGAAATTTAAAATAAAGTACTAACAATCACAAACATCACAATATCAAATAAACAAAAGAGTCCAACACATCACAAAGTTCAAATAAACAAACAACTACAAATATAGCAAGTCCCGACCACATGGTCCAAAACATAATACAAAAATAAATCTCATAGTCCTACTCCTCATCCTCTGAATCACTGCTATCCTAAACATCTATAGGTTCATAATCAGGGTATTGTGGATATGGATGAAATTGCAATCCTGGGTTACTCCTGATAAGGTTTTCCAAAGATGAGTGAAATTTCTCTTCATAATCACTTTTTCTCCTATTATACCTATCAGTATGCTCTGTAAAAAGCTTTAAATTCTGAACTTTATCAGCGGTATAATTTATATTGTCCATCATCCTATATTATAATTGATGTTGGGTCTCAATAGACTTGCCTCTAGAAGTAGAAGCACATGAGGTAGATTGTGTAGATGTAGAAGCAGCAGATGTCTCCATTCTATAACTCCCACAAAATCCTCCTCTTTAGCAAAAAATAGAATGTTCAGAATAAGTCTTCACATTTACTTTTATTATAGGCTTTAAAGGCAACCGTACTTCCTCCCAACTATCATATTTCACTCCAGCTCGCTCACATAAAGAAAAGATCAAGGAAGCAATGCTCAAACCTGCAGCAGTAGCAGCAATGGCAGAACTGATGATAGTCTGACATATTAAAGCTCCAATGATGATGAGCATTCCTTCCTGGATACAATACTTTAACATCACTCTCTCTCTGGTAACTTCACTAAGATGATTTGTATCTAACAGACGAGCAGAAATAAAATAGTGTAATGCCTTCAAAGGTGCACTTAACTTTGATGTGACAAAGTTGACTCTCCTCTCATTAGTGGTCTTCCAGAGTCCTCTTACAACGGTCAAATAATAAATAATCTCATCTACCTCTGTCTCGATTAGACTATAACTTGCATGAAAACATAAAGTATTCGACGGCAAATGGTAGAACCAATTGGTTACCTCTGGTGAAAAAGATACCAACTTTACTCGAACCATGACTCTATCATCTTTAGCTTCAGGGAGGTTTGCATATAACTCAAAAACAACAGAAATAACTTCAACAGTAGAAAAATAACATAATCATTCCCACTGTCGGCAAACAATCAGATCTTCCACAGATCCACCTCGATTCTTAAAACAACGCTCCTGAATAAGCTTTCACGACTGAAACACATCATTGTACCTATCTTGAGCCTTTGAACTAACAAATTTTCTCGAATCAAAAGGGCTCTTTCCTTTACTCCTCTTCATTTTATGTTCCATTTTACAAATTTATAAAATTCCAAAAAAAACTTCAAAAATCAAGTCTAAACTACTAAATCAAACTTCCAAAAGCTTAAACTACACTTCTTATGCAATTTCCATAGATTTTTCCTCATTTTTCACCTTGAATAGTGAATTTTTGAATTCTTCCAAATGTACTCAAAATACATGGTGAAAATCCAAAATTTTTGTATAGAAATAAAGCTCTTACCTTAAGAAATTTGGATCTAGCAAAGTTTTCTTAATTCCACCAAGAAAACTCCACTTAATAGTATGCCCTAGCTCTCCAAAATTGCGATTTTGAGAGCTTGAAGGTGACGAGAGGGTGAAAAATGGCAATTTTCGGGTTAATTTTTCACTTTTAACCTTTCACAAATCAACGCTTAAGGGCGGATAAGTGGCGCTTAAGCACCTGCCTCTCGGGTTACATCGCGCTTAAGCACGAGATGTGGCGCTTAGGCGCCAGTGCTGTGGTGCTTAGGCGCTAGTGGCGCTAGTGCATGATTTTTTAGATTTTTAAATGTAAGTAAAATGCACTATTTATCGAAGTATACCACCCCTAAATGGTCCCATAACATTTGAATGACTATTTTCATCTCCTTTAACTCTCCTCTCTCTCAAAATTCTCTAATATAACTTTTTCAATTGGAGGCTAAAAATAACACTAATTTTCACACAAACAAACACATATATTTATTCTCAAAAAATTACAAGTACATGTAACACATAATTCTCACTCCAAATAGTCTTGGATGAGAAAATTTTCTAAATACAAACACCTAACAAAAATACACAATTAACACATAAATGTCATAAATACTAAAAACAAAACTTAAAAACTAACACATAAACACAACGATACCTAACAAACAAACTCTAACATCAAACTTAATTCCATTCCTCATTTGATGGGACAAACTCTGGTCTTTCATTTATCTCTCCTGGGGCAATCAGAATATAAAGTTGATAAAATGAACGGTGGTGGCATGCTCTGATAATATCTTCTTCAATCCATTTTAGTTTAAGACACATCTCCTTATCTGCTTCCTCTATATAACTAGTATGACTAAATTGCATTTTCAATTGCCATCCAATATGCTTAAGTTGTGCATGAATCTCAATTACCTTAGTCTCAAGTAAAGCCATAGTAGTCTCAATTTGTTTGATCTTTTCTGATATTCCTTCAATACTAATGTCGACACTATTTTGAAATCCCGTTGCCCGCTTCGGAAGGACGTTTTAAAATTTTTTAGTTTTAAAAAAGATGAATTCAAACTGACCCCATAATTTTCATAGTTTAAATGAAAGAGCTCTTTACCTCAAATCCTGTATCTATCCCGAAGGATGAACACAAGAGTTGAGGGTGAGGCTCGATCAAATAAACTAGAAAAAGTTATGACATCCGTTTGGTCTACGAAACCAATGTATTGGCCGACAAGTTCCCCTATTTAATATAAGGAATTAAATAGGGTTTATATTATGCTGGGTTCGGGAAAAGC
>NW_018165512.1:202820-203197 GCF_001263595.1 Phalaenopsis equestris
TTTGGAACATTTTGTTTTGGTGTCCAAAGGAGGAAACACTAGAGGATGTCACGGATCCGAAGAAGAACTTCGGTGACTTCCCAAGCTATCCTATTATTTGGCTTCAATTTAGGAGAAATCATTTAAATGTTTCATCCTGTAATTTTTTATTATTTCTTATGATTTACATTTGTGTGAAGCAATCAGCACAAATAACCTTGAAGATGTGAGGATTTAAGTCGTAACAAACGACTACCTCGGTGTCCTAAGGCGAGTTAGGGCTTAGATTGTACAACAGGATTGTACAAATGCCTAAAAGATGTGTTTGAGGATTTATGTTGCACTAGGCAAACAACCTCGAATTCCTATGGCTTTGTTGTTTAAAGCTAAGGAAGGAT
>NW_018165512.1:205777-206074 GCF_001263595.1 Phalaenopsis equestris
AAAATATTAAATGATCTCCAAATGACTTGAAATTTTTATGGTGAGTTGTCTGACTTGTAAGCCACAGTGGAGAGCAAAAATCAAGTGATTTTAGTCTCTGTGTGCTCTAAATTAAATATTTTAAGCAAATTAGGGTTTGCTTAAACCAGGGATATTTTGATCCTAAAAAATCATGAAATTATTTCCTAAGATTACTATAAACATAAGAAACTTACATGAATTTTTGTAGAATTTTCTAAGCCATATACAATTTTCTATAATTATTTGAACAGAAAATGCATAAAAATTTAGAAAATT
>NW_018165512.1:208519-221702 GCF_001263595.1 Phalaenopsis equestris
GGGCATTTTGGTAATTTGGCCATTTTTGTCAATTTTGGCAAATTTGGATGTATTCAAAGTGTTTGGAATAAGTTTTGATCAATTTTAGGTATTTTGGCAAAAATTTGGGAATTTTGGCCAAATTTGGGTCCCAAGGGCAGTTAGGTAATTCGAAGGTGTCTAGGGCAAAAGACTCAAGAGGAGTATTTCAAGTAGAATTGGATAAATATCCATTCTAAATGAACCATGGATCAATGAAATCCCCATTTTAGGCTCTCATGTATTGATCTTAGCCAAGGTATTGTGAGGGTATTGTGAAGATATGGTAAGGGTATAGTGTACCTTAGCTCCAAATCAACACCCAGGGTCAATCCTAAGGCCAAGTAACCCTATAGGAACTCTCCTTGAGTTCTCTCATAATGATCTTACGTACTAAGTGCTAGAGGTTAGGACCAATATGTGGAACTTCAAGTTGAGTAAAGAGAAGAGTTTTGATTTTCGAATGGTGAGGGTACCTTTTCTAGTTTTCTAAGACTAGTCAATAGGAAGTCCTACGGTTAGACCTAGGCTACTAAAGAAGTTTCTAGACCTCAACCAAAATTGAGGTCAACAACTAACGGCTAGAAAACTGTTATACATCACTTGTGCACTTTGACTAATGAATCTCTTCCTCACGGTCTCTTCCTTCTTTTTTAAATCCATCTCCCATGAAGACATTTTATCAAAATCTCTCTCTCACTTAGACTTTAGGGCTGAAAATGACCTGGGGTGAAATTCCTTCAATAAACTCTTCTATTTATAGGCCTAAATCCCTCAAATAATTTCTAGGCACGTCTAGGAATTGCCTTGGCTTGTTTTTACAAACAAATTGGTGGTTAAACCTTCTAGAATCTTAATTTTGCACATGTTTTTTAACTGTCGCCTTTAACCTCCAGTGCACATTTTTGCACCAATCAACTTAATGTTTAAATTCTCATTCTAAGATGTCTAGGTAACAAAATAAAGTCTTAAAATCAATGCTAACACATAATAGCTCAAAAATACTACTCCAACTTTTCTTAATCACACATAAACAACATTCAAAGAAAAACACACTGATAACAATGAGTTGTCTCCCACAAAGTTCTTGGTTTAGCATCGTCAGCCCGATGTAACCAGCGTTTATTCTGGTAGACCCAACATCATTCCTTCATTAAATTTATGTTGATCCCCTATAAAAAAGGGCTTCAGTCTATGACCATTCACTTTAAATATTTTATCAGTCTTAGGATCTATAAGATCCACAGCTCTATATGGATAAATTTTCATCACAACAAATGGGTCGATCCACCTTAACTTAAGTTTTCCTGGAAATAATCTTACCCTTGCATTATATAGCAAAATTTGTTGGCCTGGCTGAAAATTTTTAGTAAGAATCCTTTGATCATGCAAATTCTTCATCTTTTCTTTGTAAATCTTAGCACTTTTATAAGATTCATTCCTTATCTCTTTAAGCTCATTTAATTGCAATAATCTTTTCTCACCAGCATCTTTCAAATTATAATTGAACTCTTTAATTACCCAATATGCTTTATGCTCAAGTTCAACTCGAAAGTGACAAGATTTCCAAAATGTTAGCCTATATGGGGTCAGTTTTATAGGAGTTCTATATGCAGTCCTATAAGCCCAGCATAGTCAAGTTTGACTGACCAATCTGTTTTTTTTGGATTCACAGATTTTTACATTTTTCTTATTTTCCCAATTGGATAATTATCCAAACCACTTGTCTAAGAATCATAAGTAGTAGAAATTCTATGATTTATATGATATTTCTTTAATAACTTCTCCATTAGGGGATTTTTGAAATGACTTCCCCCATCAGTTATGTTAGCTCTCGGCATCCCAAATCTACAAAATATGTTCATTTTCAAAAATTTTGTAACCCTTTGAGCATCACATTGAGTTAAAGAAATAGCTTCTATCCATTTGGATACATAGTCTACTGCTAACAAAATAAATAAATTTCAGAAGGATAATATAAATGGTCCCATGAAATCTTATCCCCAAACATCAAATATTTCAACTTCTAGCATATAATTGAGGGGTATCTCATTTCTTCTAGAAATATTGCCTACTCTTTCACATCTATCACAAGTTTTGATATAAGAATTAACATCTCCAAAAATTGTAGGCCAATAGAAACCAGATTGTAAAATTTTGTATGCTGTTTCATCAACACCAAATTGTCCCCCAAATTCAGA
This sequence comes from Phalaenopsis equestris, assembly GCF_001263595.1. Classification (NCBI taxonomy): domain Eukaryota; kingdom Viridiplantae; phylum Streptophyta; class Magnoliopsida; order Asparagales; family Orchidaceae; genus Phalaenopsis; species Phalaenopsis equestris. The sequence continues at coordinate 210,739 of NW_018165512.1, forward strand.
ATTATGACATATTTGGATAATTTCATTAGTTTCTTATAATGGTACACATCTTCAAAAAATTAGATCCTCTCCTTGTTTATATAAAAATGGGTCATCCCAAAAATAAGTCTTAGGTTCAGAAATAACATTTCTCTTTTGTTGGTATGTCATTCCATAGGGTATTATATTGATAACAATAAAGTTCATAATGTCGGCATACCACGGAACACGCCACTCATTAATAGTGAACAATTTTTTATCTAAAAAATGTTCATTAATTTTTTCTTCAAAGTATAGTGGTTTTTCTAACTCAAGCCTGGACAAATGATCAGCAATTTGATTTTCAGTCCCCTTTCGATCTACTATTTCAAAATCAAATTCTTGTCAAAGAAGAATCCATCTTATAAGTCTAGGTTTAGCGTCTTTCTTTTTCCATTAAGTACTTAATAGCAGAATGATTTGCATGCACTACACAATGAGTTCTAATTAAGTATGATCTAAATTTATCAAAGGCATATACTGTTGCTAAAAACTCCTTTTCAGTTGTTGTACATTTAATTTGAGTTTCATTAAGAGTTTTACTAGCATAGTAAATAAGTTTAAAAATTTTATCATATCATTGTCCTAAAACTACTCCACTACCATCACGCATCGGTTCAATAGGTTTTTCTCAATATGGTGAAATTATAATTGGTGCAGTGATTAATTTTTCTTTTAATAACTCAAAAGCTTTTAGGCATTCTTCATCAAAATTGAAAATTATATCTTTCTCGAGTAATCTTTCTCAAAATTATATCTTTCTCGAGTAAATGACATAAAGGCTTAGTAGTTTTTGAAAAGTCTTTAATATATCGCCTGTAGAATCCAGCATGTCCTAAAAAACTCCTAATTTCCCTTACATTCATTGGATAAGGTAAATTAGTGATCACTTGAATTTTAGTAGTATTTACTTCTATACAATTTTATGATATTTGATGTCCTAATACAATTCCTCCTGCTACCAGAAATTGACATTTTTCCCAATTAAAGACTAAATTTGTTTCTTCACAGCGCTTAAGAACTTTAGATAAATGTTTTAAACATAAGTCAAATGAAGTTCTAAACACTGAAAAATCATTAAACACTGAAACACTGAAAAATCATCCCTAAATACTTCAATCCTTTTTTCAATTAAATCACAAAATTGCCATCACACATCTTTGAAATGTAGCAAGGGCATTACATAAACCAAAGAACATTCTTCTAAACATTCTTCTAAACATTCTTCTAAAAGCAAAAGTACCATACAGACTGGTAAAATTTATTTTCTCTTGATCCTCAGGTGTTATTTGAATTTTGTGATAACCAATATATCCATCCAAAAAATAAAAGTATTTATGCACAGCTAGTCTATCTAGCATTTGATCTTGAAAAGGTAATGGAAAATGATCTTTCCTAGTAGGAAGATTTAATTTTCTATAATCAATACGTATTCACCACTCTACAACTTGTCTAGTAGGTATTAACTCATTATGTTCATTCACAATCATAGTTTCTCCTCTTTTCTTAGGAACACAGTGAATTAGACTAACCCACACACTATCGCAAATAGGGTAGATAATTCCAGCATCTAACCACTTTAAAAATTATTTCATAACAACTTTTTTCATAACAGGATTTAATCTCCTTTAAGGATCAGCCATGGGTTTGCAGTTCTCTTCCATATGAATTCTATGCATACAAATTGAAGGACTGATTCCTTTAATATCAGCTATTGTCCATCCAAAGGCTTTGTTAAAATTTTTCAGAATTTTCATCAATTTTTCTTCTGCTTCCATCGTTAACTTTGAGGAAATTAAAACTAGTATAGTAGAGGAATCACCTAAAAAGGCATATTTTAAATGATCATGAAGTATCAACTTAAGTTATGGAGGTTTTTCTATTATTGGACAAAATGATTTATCTTTTTTTATAGTGTCCAAAATTTTAAAACTTCCTCGAACATAGTTTGAATCTTCCTTAAAATGATCTTCACATTGATCTAATTCCTCTTCTTGCTCGTGTTCAAAATCTTTTTCTTCATATTTTTATTCATAAATAGTTTTGAAATGGCATTCACTTAGATATCTTATAACTTATAATGCCCATTCTATAACATTCATCATCTTTACCATTTACAGGATATTTCATTGTTGTTGAAATGTTAAAAGTAATAGTTTGATCATTGACCTGCATTGTTAATTCCCCTTTCTGCACATCTATCATTGCTATTCCTGTGGCTATGAAAGCCCTGTGGCTAGGAAAGCTCTCCCCAAAATGATGAGTATCTCTTTATCTTCCTCCATATCTAGCACAATGAAATCAACAGGAAAGATAAATTGATCTACTTTCACTAGGACATCTTCTATAACTCCTTTAGGGTACGTTATTGGACGATCAGCTAACTGCAGAGTTATAGTAGTACGGGTTATCTCCTTTTTCCAATCTGTTAAATATTGATAATGGCATAAGGTTAGTGCTTTCACCTAAATCACATAAAGATTTCCCATAAAATATGTCTCCTATTGCACATGGCTATTGCAAGCTAGCAGGATCTTTAAGCTTTTTAGGAAGTTTCTTCTGATGAAAAGCTAGCAGGATCTTTAAGCTTTTTAGGAAGCTTCTTTCACTGCACTCCTCTGCACTCCTCACTAAGTGCAACATTCTCATTATCTTCAAACCTTCACAAACTTCACATAGCTTGGCTTTTGTTCCAAGGCTTCAGCAAATGGAATATTAATTGTAAGCTTCTTAAAAAATTTCAGAAATTTTGAAAATTGCTTATCAAACTTCTGCTGAGAAAGTCTCTGACGAAATAGAGGTGGTGGCTTTTTTAAGTAAGCATTAAGTGGAGAAATAGGTCTTTGACAATCTTTTGGAGCGTCCTCTCTTGATTCTTCAATTTCTTCTCTCTCTACTTCAGTTTATTTTTGAATCCTACCTTCTAATTATCTTCCACTTCTAATTCGAATAGCTTTTACTTGCTCTTTATTCTGGTTTTTCAAATTTGTTTCAGTATTTCTAGGAAGTGTTCCTTGGGATCTATTACTTATTGAATTTGCAATTTGTCCAAGTTGTTTCTCAATATTTCTAATTGTAGCTCCTTGACTTTGTAACTGATTTCCCATTTGTAACACCACTTCTTCTATAGGCAACTTCTTCTCCTTAAATTGCATATTATTTTTGAAAATTGATGGATAAGTAGATCTATATTTATTCTTCTCTTAGTTGTTCTACTTTCCCAATAGTTTTCCTTGATTGTTCCCCCATTGCTGATTATTACCACTCGTAGTGTTATTCCAGTTAAAGTTGGGATGGTTCTTCCAACCTGGGCTATAATAATTTAAATATGGGTTATTCTGATTATTATTTATGGCATTCAAAGTTTCTAATGATGCTTGAGAATCTACCATTTGGATAAATGAATTCTCTTCAATCATGAAAATTGGTTGAGAAAAATTCATTCCAAATTGGTCTAACTTCCTTGAAATTGTAGAAACTTGATTTGTTAAAATAGTAAATGCATCATATTCATGAATATTGGATACTTTCTTAGGATTCACCTTCTCAGAAGGCCATTGAAAGTTATTACTAGCCATTTCTTTAATTAAAGCGTAGGCATCATGGAATGGTTTTGACATCAATGAACCACGAGCAGTGGCATAAATAATTGGAAGCAAAAGCATCTTGAAATGGTTTTGACATCAATGAACCACCACCAGTAGCATCGATAATAGATCAAAAAGATCCAACTAATCCATTATAAGAAGTTTAAATCAACTGAATTATTAACAAATCTGGTATACCTTGGTGTGGACACTTTCTTAAGAGTTCATTAAATCATTCTCATGCTTCATAACTAGATTCCACTTCAAACTGATTAAAAGATCTAATACCATTTCTAAGCTTTGTAGTTTTCATGGTGAAAAATATTTAGCAAGGAATTTTTGTGCTAAATCACCCAAAGTTCTGATAGATCCATGTGCTAATGAATTCAACCACATCTGAATTCAACCTAATGAATTCAACCACATCTTAGCTTTATCCCTCTGTGAGAAAGGAAATAACATAAGTCTTATGACATTATCTGAAACACCATCATATTTAAATGTAGCGCAGAATTCTAAAAAATTGGCAAGATGTAAATAAGATGTAAATTTGCAAGATGTAAATTTGGATCTTCAGTTGGTGATCCCCGAAACTGATTATTTGATACCATTTGGATAATAGTGGGTTTAAGCACCAATGAATTAGGCAATAAAACAGATTTTTGAATACTATAATGAAGTTCATCTACAGTAGGGTTGACATAATCTCTTAAAGGTCTAAACTCTTGATGAATTTTAGCATTTTGATTGCTTTGGTTTGACGTTTTTGTAATTTTTTTTAGATTTTTCAAGTTTTTTGATTTTTTTTTATTTTCTGATTAGTTCTTTCTAATTTTGAATTGTAGGGCGCTAGTCCTTAAGAACCTAAACTACGCATACACTAACTAAAAATAAAAAATAAAATAAAACACACAAAATAAAATACAATAGTTGTTAAAGTTTAAATAAGACTTTCTAAAAATAGAATTTTGCATTTAAATCAATTAATTTCCCCGGCAAGGGTGCCAATAACTTGATCCTGAAACTGCTTATATGCAACAGTATAAAAATATCTTTAATTATAATTTTCACTTATATTTCCTTGCTTTGCAACAGTACCGAAAAGTTGATCCTGAAGTAAATAAGAATTTAACTTTTTAAATTATATATATTGGGATACTATGCAAGTATACGTATCATTATTAAGTAGTAAAGGGCTTTTTGATTAAGACCTGAATATCAAACCCACAAGGAAATATGCAATATGCACTATTGAGCAACAAACCTATTGAGCAACAAACTTTCTATTACTTTCTATTTTAAAAAGACAATTACTTAAACTAAAAATATTTTTGCAGTATTAAAATTTAAATCTTTTTTGTATTTTTAATATTTTGACAGAACAGTAACAATTTAAAAAGATAACTTGATTTTATGTAAAAGAAAAGTACTAGATTTGAAAAATATCTTTCTCCTTATCATGAATCAATAATAAGTATAGGAATTCTATTCTGGAAGTATGCAAATTGTGTTGTGCCAAATAGGGTCAATTATATTCTTTACCCTTACTAGAGATGCTATAAAGAACATTGGCTAATTTAAAGTTTGAATAGTTCTGAAGACCAACTAGGCAGGGAAGATACCAGCTCTCACTCTAAAGTTCCCTTGATTCCCTCCACCTGGGGGGTAACATCTCGTATCAGAATCTAAAATAATAAACAAAGTTGGGGGCTTTAACCTGTCACTTTAAAACTTGTCACTTTAAAGCCGCTAACTCTACACCCTTCAATGATTATTTCCCTATTTATTTGCACTACATCATATGAATTACATTCTCATTCATACAATCTCATGTGATTCTTTCCAATTGTTGATTGAGACAATATTAGCCCGGTTCTTCTGGATATGCCAAATAAAAAAGTAAATGAAGTTCATGGATTTAAATCATCACAACTTCTTCTAACATTAAAGATCAATACTCTCCATAACTTTCATCCAAACTTTAATCACTTTAATTACTTATCATTTTATTATCATTTTAAGGAGAAAGATAAAGAAAACTACTTAGAATCCATGGAGAAAATAAAGCACACTTTTGTTTAAATATAGAAATCATTGTCAACCCAATAAGAAGTCTCGATTAAAACCAAAAGTACTTCAAAACAAAAGATAAAAAGTTATCTCAAATCCTTCACCAAACTATTGAAGTTCCTTAAATCTCTTCTCTTCACAACACTCTTAAAATAAATTAAAAATAAAAAAGATAAAGTAAATTTTTGTGGTGCCGGAAAATCTCTCCAAAACTATCCCTCCAAACTCCTTAGAACTTCTCTTCTTTTAACTCTTTTCAGATCTTTCAAGCACCCCCTTGAAATGTGTCAACTTCCTTCTTTTATAAATCCAAAAGGTGCCTTAGAAACTCCTCCAAATGTGTCCACATTTAATGAATTCTCCAAAGGATGCCTGCTTTCACAAGTCTTTTAAACATATTTTCATTCTTAGTGGCCATAACCATCCTCTTAAGTTAATAGGTGGCTCAAATACCTTATCCAAATTTGGCCAAATGAAGAAAATGACCAAATCTACCTCTGAAGCTTAAGCACAGGGCCTCTAGCGCTTAAGCGCGACCTTCTCTATTTCACCGGCGCTTAAGGGCTGGATCTGTCGCTTAGGTGACAAAACACTTTAGCACAATTTTCACCTTTTTGCTCCAAATTTGATCCTTTTTCACTCATTTAAGCATTTTTCACCTTTTTACTTGAACCTGAAAGAAAAACACAAAAATACCTTCCATTAAAGAGCAATATCTCAAAAATAGGTATGAAAATGTGTTTAAAAACACTATATATTTTAGGTAAATCATTACCTCAGAGGAAAAGATTTATCAGCTAACACTGGTGGAATCAAGACCACCAAGGGAAATTTAATTGAAGCAACAATGGAGAAACTAAGTACAGATCTCAAATAGTTGTACCAAGAAAACAAGAATAAGTCTAATAATGTTGGATGAAGATTTAGCTGATTACATGGAAGAGGAGTATACCGAAGTGAATGTGGTTGAAACCCGAGCATCATCATCTCTACGGGATGCACATGCTCTCATGGAAGGACATGACCTAGAAGCATTGCAAAGGCTCCTTCAATTGAGGGACGAGATGATTGTCTTCATGGAGGAGAGAATAGAAGAGATGAAAGAAAAGAGTTCACCTCCGTCAATAAATAAGAGAAGCCAAAGAAGGATTTCATCCAAAGTCTAACACCATAAAAGAATATTAAGTTGGTAGTAGAACAACAGGTGTGAATGGCTCTAGTCTAGTCTAAAAGAGAGGTATTGATTCTGAGGGGTAGACCTTACCCTAAAGAGTTTGATGTCATCAAATATCCTAAAGCTTTCATACCACCTTTGCTTAATACTTTCAATGGAATAGGAACCGACAACAAATTGCTCACTTCCGCGCAAGTACTTGCAACATAGGGGACAATGATGCTTTGTTGTTCCTCTAGTTTGTTAGTAGCCTCTATGGAGTTGCCTTCCACTGAGACTAGAAGCTACCAATGAGTTTGGTGAAAAGATTCATAAAATTTGCAAATGTGTTTGTCAAGAGGTTTGTTGGGGCTCAACACAACATCACCATCAATGATCTAGTGGTTGAGAAACAATGACTAGATGAAACATTGTTAGACTATATTTTATGATGGAGGAATTTAAGTATGAAATGCAATACCGTAGCTCCAAGAACAACATGTGATTGGGATTCTGTTGAAGAGTATTCATGTCTTGATAACATTTCTCCTCAAGGGTTTTACCAGTAACACTTTCTTGAAATTGTTTAGCAAGGCCGATAGTCTTCATGAAGAGCAGTCTTCAAGAAGAGGGTAAGCAGCTTAGTTTTTTGGAGAAGAGCAATATACAAAAATTTGTCACAGCCTTCGAGTAGAAATTTGGGACTATTGCAGTAGTGGATAAAGGAAAGCAGCAAATGCAGATTCTGATAGAGAGATCGAGACAAAGTTACTAACTTCCCCAGCAACATGATCAACAGTCATCTCAGTAGATATATCATCAGATAGAGGGGAAGCGTGCCTTCTCAGAGCTCTTGAGAAAGATATATCCTTTTAAGAATGAAGTAGTTCGCAAAATGTTCCACAACTTGATTAAGAGAACCTATTTCCAGTTGTCAGATCCCAAGAGGTGGACAAGAAGGATCATTTATTGTATTGCTCTTATCACAGGATGCTTGGGCATACAATAGAGGGTTTCTTCACTTTCAAGAGTTGGCTCAAGACCAATCTCAAAAAATGGAACATGATGATCCTGAAAGAGCACAAGAAAAAGCATAAAAGATTTTATGTTAATGTCATTTTAGTTGATCCCATTGTTTTGATTGACCCGTACACAATCGATGTTTAATGGAGTATAGCATGAGAAAAATCCTTAAAGAAGATTCTACATCAAATTCAGACAGCTTCAATGTATTCTTTGGTTCAGAGTTCGAGACCTGCTAAGCTGGCACTACCGATTGCAGTTGAAGAGCTGCTTCAGGAGAAGAAGACGGAGAAGACCACAAAGGAAAAGAAGACTGAAGTCCTGAAGAGTAAACTATGGAATACGTTTTCTTGGATGCTTGTTTCTGATTTGGGGGAGAAATCCCTCAAACCTCTAACTTTGTATGATAATTTGTTTGCCCTCGTGGGGTACTATAGTGAGAAGGGTTTTGATTTTGGCTATGTTTTGACTTTTTCTAGCAATAACATAACTAATGACAACCAACCTAATCGGGATATTGATTTTATTTCTAATAATAATTTGCAAATTGTACAAAAACTAAGTGATCAAAATAAGTAGGAGGGTACTGATGAGGACAATTACGATAGCATTGAAAGTGACGTATTCCTTTGCAAATTCTAGAGATCACCAATCAACTTTGAACTTGAAACCTTAGTCTCCGAAGAAACTCCAAAAGAGCTAGTGGTTATGGCTCAAGAAAAAAACTGCAATTTTAGCGCATAATGTGGAAGAGATAAAATATATCAACTTAGGAAGCAGAAAATTTTGCCCACGAGCATGGGTCCAAAAGACAGTGCAAAGCTGATGGTCGCTCAAAGAGAGGCAACACCGCCAGCAAAAGAAAAACCCATTTGGGAAGGAATTGAGGAAATTGGTAACAACAAAGTGGAGTACAACATATTAGCCTATCTTTAGAAGTTGCTCGCCAAACTAAGCATCTACGAAATAGATCTTCTCAATGGAGATGAGGGAAGCTTTAGTTTGGGCCATACTTGAGGAAGATATTTGCTTAGCTCAATTGGTCGATAACTCTTTGGATGAGGTTTGCTCGTTAAAGGAATAGTATGGTATTACCTTCATGGAAAATGACTTGTTGCTTGGTACAACGGACCATAACCGACCTCTGTACATTTAATTCACCATTGGCAAATTTATGGTCTTTAGGGTGTTAGTTGATCCAAGATCATCAATAAATGTGATGAAATTGCAGACTTTAGCACACCTAGAAATCAATGCCCGAGACTTTAAGGTAGAGACAATGATATTAAGATGCTTCAATCAGAGGGGAGAAAGAGCTACTGGGTCAATAACACTATCTATGGTGATCGGTGATCTCGTGAGGACAATCGCAAAATTCCACATAGCTGATTTTGAGACATCATTCATTGCCCTATTGGGTCAACCTTTGATCCACGAGTACAAGATGGTTCCGTCATCTTTGCATAATTGCATAAAGTACTATCAAGGTGGTAAATAATGGTGCGTTAAGGGAGATTTATAGTTATTTTCTATGCATGAAGTAGGAATCCATGAAGATACGGTTTACCATGCACCTATGAAGAAGATATTTTTTTACAGAAACATCGCACCAAAAAAAGTAAAAGAGTTGGAAGAGACAGAAGACGAATAACATCAAATTGTAGTCCATTAGCCCCTCACCACTTCCTTGTGGTGAGATGGTGAAGGTTTCTCTAAAGCTGACATCCGAGGTGGAGGCCAGAGATGAGGTTGAGGAAGAAATGATGGGATCATTGAACAAAAGAGTCTGACAATCAACATTGATTAGGAAGATATTTTTGAGGAAGAAGAAATCAAGAAAGAAGCAATGATGATAAATACAAAAAACCCCTAATTCAAGATTACTCTAGAAGATGTTAAGAACGAAGAATACAAATCAATGCATGACAGGATTAACAACTATGTATAGACTGTAATTCTGGAGAGCCTTTTTCATCAGGACACCTGACGTATCTTTACGTGCAGTGCAGTTTATTTCGGAGTTATTTACAGGTTATTTTGGGGTTATTTTCAATAATACTGAAATAATCCATAAATAACCCAAAAATAAAGATCGCGGGTTATTTCTTACTGAAAATAACCCAGAAATAACTTGAAAATAACTCAAGAATACCCTGGGCCACACGTAGAGCTACGTCAGGAGTCAGCACAAAAGAATTTTGGGTAATCCTGACCCCAATCCAATCTAATAAGGTTGAGGGCTTGGTGGTCAAGGAGGTACATGGTGTTGATGTCAAACCAACCAAGTTCTACCGGCGTGCTTCTTCTTCCAACCCTAAAAATGATGTAATACTAGATGATATTGCTGCATCTGAATTAATGGAACTGGCTTTTGAATGGTATTCACCTTGTGTCCAGAAATTGATTCAATGTGGTGTCGTACCTAAGCAATAGTTAATAAACCAGTTGCACCTTTTGAGAAATTATGGAGTAGTACCAGTTTACCTTTTAGTTCAAAGCAGAGTCTTGGGTTCGACACGGTAGGGCCAGTGGATGATATAGAGTTTTTCCTAGTTGTTCTGATGAACTTGATGAAGAATGCTTGGAAGCTTCATAAGACCTTAAACATTCTCCACCTGAGAATGCTTTACCAAAATTTGAATCAAAAATTATGTCAAAAATTGATGAGCTAAGAGAAGTTAACTTGGGGACTAGTGAAGAGCTTAGGCCAACCTTCATTAGCTCGTTGCTCATTTAGGAAGACTCTTCAATATAGTCAAATTTTTAATGGAGTTCAAAGATTGTTTTGCCTGGTGTTACATAGAAATGCTAAGATTATCTCGAGAGGTGGCATTTCATAAGTTTGAATTGGATCAAGCCGTCGTTACAGTCAAACAAGCTCCTAGAAGAATGCTTCTGGAGATCGAGCAACAAGTCAAAGAAGAGTTAAAAAATTAATAGATGCTAAGTTTCTTTGTGCAGAATAATATCCGACCTGGTTGGCTAATGTGATGTTGGTTAAAATGAGTAATGCTCAAATTTGATCCAAATTTGATCCTTTTTCACTCATTTAAGCATTTTTCACCTTTTTGCTCCAAATTTGATCTTTTTTCACTCATTTAAGCATTTTTCAC
>NW_018165512.1:222206-229437 GCF_001263595.1 Phalaenopsis equestris
GCATTGCAAAGGCTCCTTCAATTGAGGGACGAGATGATTGTCTTCATGGAGGAGAGAATAGAAGAGATGAAAGAAAAGAGTTCACCTCCGTCAATAAATAAGAGAAGCCAAAGAAGGATTTTGTCCAAAGTCTAACACCATAAAAGAATATTAAGTTGGTAGTAGAACAACAGGTGTGAATGGCTCTAGTCTAGTCTAAAAGAGAAGTATTGATTCTGAGGGGTAGACCTTACCCTAAAGAGTTTGATGTCATCTAATATCCTAAAGCCTTCGTACCACCTTTGCTTAAGACTTTCAATGGAATAGGAACCGACAACAAATTGCTCACTTCCTCGCAAGTACTTGCAACATAGGGGACAGTGATGCTTTGTTGTTCCTCTAGTTTGTTAGTAGCCTCTATGGAGTTGCCTTCGACTGAGACTAGAAGCTACCAATGGGTTTGGTGCAAAGATTCATAAAATTTGCAAACGTGTTTGTCAAGAGGTTTGTTGGGGCTCAACACAACATCACCATCAATGATCTAGTGGTTGAGAAACAATGACTAGATGAGACATTGTTAGACTATATCTTATGATGGAGGAATTTAAGTATGAAATACAATACCGTAGCTCCAAGAACAACATGCGATTGGGATTCTGTTGAAGAGTATTCATGTCTTGATAACATTTCTACTCAAGGGTTTTACCAGTAACACTTTCTTGAAATTGTTTAGCAAGGCCGATAGTCTTCATGAAGAGGGTAAGCAGCTCAGTTTATTGGAGAAGAGCAATATACAAAAATTAGTCACAGCCTTCGAGTAAAAATTTGGGACTATTGCAGTAGTGGATAAAGGAAAGCAGCAAATGCAGATTCTGATAGAGAGATCGAGACAAAGTTACTAACTTCCCCAGTAACATGATCAACAGTCATCTCAGTAGATATATCATCAGATAGAGGGGAAGCGTGCCTTCTCAGAGCTCTTGAGAAAGATATATCCTTTTAAGAATGAAGTAGTTTGCAAAATGTTCCACAGCTTGATTAAGAGAACCTATTTCTAGTTTTCAGATCCCAAGAGGTGGACAAGAAGGATCATTTATTGTATTGCTCTTATCACAAGATGCTTGGGCATACAATAGAGGGTTTCTTCACTTTCAAGAGTTGGCTCAAGACCAATCTCAAAAAATGGAACATGATGATCCTGAAAGAGAACAAGAAAAAGAATAAAAGATGTTATGTTAATGTCATTTTAGTTGATCCCATTGTTTTGATTGACCCGTACACGATCGATGTTAAATGGAGTATAGCATGAGAAAAATCCTTAAAGAAGATTCTACATCAAATTCAGACAGCTTCAATGTATTCTTTGGTTCAGAGTTCGAGACCTGCTAAGCTGGCACTACCGATTGCAGTTGAAGAGCTGCTTCAGGAGAAGAAGACGGAGAAGACCACAAAGGAAAAGAAGACTGAAGACCTGAAGAGTAAACTATGGAATACGTTTTCTTGGATGCTTGTTTCTGATTTGAGGGAGAAATCCCTCAAACCTCTAACTTTGTATGATAATTTGTTTGCCCTCGTGGGGTACTATAATGAGAAGGGTTTTGATTTTGGCTATGTTTTGACTTTTTCTAGCAATAACATAACTAATGACAACCAACCTAATCGGGATATTGATTTTATTTCTAATAATAATTTGCAAATTGTACAAAAACTAAGTGATCAAAATAAGTAGGAGGGTACTGATGAGGACAATTACGATAGCATTGAAAGTGACGTATTCCTTTGCAAATTCTAGAGATCACCAATCAACTTTGAACTTGAAACCTTAGTCTCCGAAGAAACTCCAAAAGAGCTAGTGGTTATGGCTCAAGAAAAAAACTGCAATTTTAGCGCATAATGTGGAAGAGATAAAATATATCAACTTAGGAAGCAGAAAATTTTGCCCACGAGCATGGGTCCAAAAGACAGTGCAAAGCTGATGGTCGCTCAAAGAGAGGCAACACCGCCAGCAAAAGAAAAACCCATTTGGGAAGGAATTGAGGAAATTGGTAACAACAAAGTGGAGTACAACATATTAGCCTATCTTTAGAAGTTGCTCGCCAAACTAAGCATCTACGAAATAGATCTTCTCAATGGAGATGAGGGAAGCTTTAGTTTGGGCCATACTTGAGGAAGATATTTGCTTAGCTCAATTGGTCGATAACTCTTTGGATGAGGTTTGCTCGTTAAAGGAATAGTATGGTATTTCCTTCACGGAAAATGACTTGTTTCTTGGTACAACGGACCATAACCGACCTCTGTACAATTAATTCATCATTGGCAAATTTATGGTCTTTAGGGTGTTAGTTGATCCAAGATCATCAATAAATGTGATGAAATTGCAGACTTTAGCACACCTAGAAATCAATGCCCGAGACTTTAAGGTAGAGACAATGATATTAAGATGCTTCAATCAGAGGGGAGAAAGATCTACTGTGTCAGTAACACTATCTATGGTGATCGGTGATCGGTGATCTGGTGAGGACAATCGCAAAATTTCACATAACTGATTTTGAGACATCATTCATTGCCCTATTGGGTCAACCTTTGATCCACGAGTACAAGATGGTTCCGTCATCTTTGCATAATTGCATAAAGTACTATCAAGGTGGTAAATAATGGTGCGTTAAGGGAGATTTATAGTTATTTTCTATGCATGAAGTAGGAATCCATGAAGATACGGTTTACCATGCACCTATGAAGAAGATATTTTTTTACAGAAACATCGCACCAAAAAAAGTAAAAGAGTTGGAAGAGACAGAAGACGAATAACATCAAATTGTAGTCCATTAGCCCCTCACCACTTCCTTGTGGTGAGATGGTGAAGGTTTCTCTAAAGCTGACATCCGAGGTGGAGGCCAGAGATGAGGTTGAGGAAGAAATGATGGGATCATTGAACAAAAGAGTCTGACAATCAACATTGATTAGGAAGATATTTTTGAGGAAGAAGAAATCAAGAAAGAAGCAATGATGATAAATACAAAAAAAAACCCAATTCAAGATTACTCTAGAAGATGTTAAGAACGAAGAATACAAATCAATGCATGACAGAATTAACAACTATGTATAGACTATAATCCTGGAGAGCATTTTTCATCAAGACACCTGACGTATCTTTACGTGCAGTGTAGTTTATTTCAGAGTTATTTTCAGGTTATTTTGGGGTTATTTTCAATAATCCTGAAATAATCCATAAATAACCCAAAAATAAAGACCGCGGGTTATTTCTTACTCAAAATAACCCAGAAATAACTTGAAAATAACTCAAGAATACCCTGCGCCACACGTAGAGCTACGTCTGGAGTCCGCACAGAAAAATTTTGGGTAATCCTGACCCCTATCCAATCTAATAAGGTTGAGGGCTTGGTGGTCAAGGAGGTACATGGTGTTGATGTCAAACCAACCAAGTTCTACCGAGGTGCTTCTTCTTTCAACCCTAAAAATGATGTAATACTAGATGATATTGCTTCATCTGAATTAATGGAACTGGCTTTTGAATGGTATTCACCTTGTGTCCAGAAATTGATTCAATGTGGTGTCGTACCTAAGCAATAGTTAATAAACCAGTTGCACCTTTTGAGAAATTATGGAGTAGTACCAGTTTACCTTTTAGTTCAAAGCAGAGTCTTGGGTTCGACACGGTAGGGCCAGTGGATGATATAGAGTTTTTCCTAGTTGTTCTGATGAACTTGATGAAGAATGCTTCGAAGCTTCATAAGACCTTAAACATTCTCCACCTGTGGATGCTTTACCAAAATTTGAATCAGAAATTATGACAAAAATTGATGAGCTAAGAGAAGTTAACTTGGGGACTAGTGAAGAGCGTAGGCCAACCTTCATTAGCTCGTTGCTCATTTAGGAAGACTCTTCAATATAGTCAAATTTTTAATGGAGTTCAAAGATTGTTTTGCCTGGTGTTACATAGAAATGCTAAGATTATCTCGAGAGGTGGCATTTCATAAGTTTGAATTGGATCAAGCCACCGTTACAGTCAAACAAACTCCTAGAAGAATGCTTCTGGAGATCGAGCAACAAGTCAAAGAAGAGTTAAAAAATTAATAGATGCTAAGTTTCTCTGTGCAGAATAATATCTGACCTGGTTGGCTAATGTGATGTTGGTTAAAATGAGTAATGCTCAAATTTGAGTGTGCGTGGACTTCAGAGATCTGAACAAAGCATGCCCGAGGGATGAATTCCTACTACCAATTCCTGAGTTGATGATTGATATCGCGTTGAACCACAAAATTTTCTCTTTTATGAACGATTCATCTGGATAAAACCAGATTAAAATTCCACTAGAAGATGAGAAGGTCACAGCTTTCAGAACATTGATTGGAGTGTATTGCTACACGATAATGTTGTTTGAATTGAAGAACACTAGTGTAACTTATCAGTAAGCAATGGCAATGATCTTTGATGATCTCATCCATAATCAAGTTGAATGCTATGTGGATGATGTGTTCATTAGGATTAAATTAAAGAATGATTATTTGTATGATTTCAGAATTATTTTTGAGCAGCTACGACAGTTCAACCTTAAGAGGAATCCCTTAAAGTGCGCCTTCAGTGTTACCTCCAGAAAATTCTTAGGGTTTATAGTCTATCACCAAAGAATTGAAATTGATATAGAGAATAATAAATCCATCTTAGAAATGCCAACCCTTAAGATCTTGTAGCAATTACGATCATTTTAAGGGAGGTTAGCTTATCTTAGATGCTTTATTTCTAATCTGTTAAGTAAGTGTCAACCTTTCTTTGCTTTGGTCAAGAAGTATGCCGAGTTCACTTTAGATGAAAAATGTCAGCATATCTTCAAGCACATCATGATGTATTTTATGACGCCTTCTATCTTAGTAGTCCCTGTTTCAGGTAGACCAGTGAGACTTTACACCGCAGCTTTAGATGATTCCCTCAGAGCCCTGCTAGCTTAGGTTAATGACGAGGATAAAAAAAATGCTCTCTACTACTTGAGTTATCAACTAATTTTGATGGAAGTAGTATCCTCCTATTTAGAAACAATGTTTGACATTGATCTTCACCACCAAGAAGCTCAGGCACTACATGCTTTCTCACAATGTAAACCTGATCTTGAAGTTTAATCCTTTGTAATACTTGATGACCCAACCAACACTTTCCGGTAGGTTAGCTGGGTGGTCAATGATATTACTGCAATTCGATATAACTTTCACTCCTTTTTAAGTCGTGAAAGGACAAGTTTTAGAGGATTTCCTCACAGCACATCCTTTAGCGGCAGAATCTCATCTCAACAACAACTTAGAAAACAAGCAAATAATGAATTTAGAAGACCCCTGCGCTCAATGTTAGGAGATATAATTTAATGGAGCTTTTTCAACACAAAAGTATAAATATTTACAAATGATAGTGCCTAGAAAGTGGGGGTTGGATTAATCTTCATTATGCCATAATAGGGAAGGTTGAGGTACTCCTACCATCTAACAGAGCCATGTATGAATAATGAAGCAGAATATAGAGATTTCATAACTAGACTGAAGTTAACCATTTCAATGGGAAAAACTAACATTAGTATCTATGGTGACTCACAATTGGTTAAGCAGCAAGTCACTAGGAAGTAAAGAATTATTAAACCCAAGCTCGGGCAGTATTTTAAGTATAAAATGAAGCTACTGGACCAGATTCCTAATGTGACACTATAAGAGAATCCCACAAGAGAAAATACCTTTGTATATGATTTGTTCTGACTCGCAAAAGAATTTGCATGTCCACGAGAAGATGATGTTAAAGTAACAGTTCAGGGACGTCAGGTCCTATCCTAGAATGACATAGACACTTTGCACAAATAAGGAAATGACAAAGCAGTAATAGTAGTTACAGAGACTACAAAAGACTAGCATCATCCGTTCATAGAATATCTACAAGCGGGGAAGCTACACGATGATAATTTAGTTGCACATCACATAAAAAAGAGGGCTTTATCCTAGAACTTGATAGATAATGTCTTGTACAGGAGATCGTTCGATCAAAAGTGGCTGAGGTGTCTAAATGGGTATGAGGCTCAAGAGATTGCCAAGGAAGTGCACGCTGGACTTTGTGGTACTCATCAATCAAGTCTAAAGATGAAAATGAAGATTAAGCGGCTAGGATAATACTGACCCGTAATGATGACTCACTACTGACCAAAGGAAAATATGTTGAGATTTTCATACCTATTTTACACTATTTTTTATGATATTACACTTTAAAGAAGAGTATTTTTTATGTTTTGTTACAGGTATGATTAATTATGGTCATTGGAGCAAAAATATGCAAAAACGGTGCAATTTGGAGCAAAAACGAGCAAGAAATGAAATTTTCCCCTATTACCTTTCGATAAGTCTTTCGATGCTTAATCTATTTTACAATTCTTGCATATTTTTGAATGAGATTACACTTTAAAGGAAGTTTGTTTTCATGGTTATTTTGTAGGGTTATCTGTTAAGAACACAACGCAACTGAAATGGGGCGAAACGGAGCTAAAATGGAGCCAAACAGAGGGAAATGGTGGAGCTGTGCAGTCTGCTCGCCAACGGCGCCAAAACAGCGCCAACGGTGAGATTTACCCGAGCAGACCAAAAAATGACAGAAAAGCTCGCCGACGGCGCCCGAGACGGTTATGAGTTGAAATTCAATGTATTTGGACGCTTTTTGGAAGGGTGCTTGTGGCAACTCTTCATACTTCATCCCTACACTTTAAAAAAATGAATTTAGGTTAGAAAAGGGGTGATGTGTGAGAGGGGGTGATGTGTGAGGGGTGATGTGTGAGAGAAATGTTAGGAAAAGTGTGGAGAAAGCTTAGGTTCTTTAGAATAGGAGTAGAAATGTAGATTTCTACCTTTTGGAGAGATTGGAGAGGAGATTTTGAGAGAATTTGTAAGGAGATTTTGAGAGTTGGAGAGGAGATTTTGAGAGAATTTGTAAGGAGATGTTCTAGCATTGCATGGAAATGTTGGAGACTTTGTGGGAGAGATTTTCTTCTCTTTCAAAATGAAAAAACTAAGTATTGTGTTCTTCATTATCTTATGGTTTTGTAGACACTTATCTAGTGGATTTTCTTTGATGAAATGAAGTTTTCCGTTGTGTTTTCTTCGTGCTTTGTGATGTGTTTCTCTTACTCTCTCTTCTTCTTTGGAAATAATGGTATGAGAATATTATGCTGTTGTTTTCATTTTTCTTTTTTTTTGTAAAGAGCAGAATTCAC
>NW_018165512.1:229678-230267 GCF_001263595.1 Phalaenopsis equestris
AATTGGAGATTTTAGGGTGACAGACTAAAATCCTCAATTCAGTCCTATTGTTTGAGTACTGAAGCAGAGATGTTAGCCCTTAGGCAAGGGGAACGTGGGAGCTCCGAAGTGAGAGCCGGTATCCTCCCAGCCTAACAACGGATTCAGTAAACAAGCATAGGATTAGTCAATGTTCTTTATGCCTGTACCAAAGGGTAAAGAATAGGATTGCTCCTATTTGGCACATACAATTTTTAATACGTCATTCCTTTATATTATCCAATTCATTACATAAGAATAGTAGTTTTTAATATCTCAAAATCTCCAAAACAATTCATCCAAAAAGGGTTATCTTTAGAATTAATTTTTGCATTTAGTTATAGTTACTATCTTTACATTTAACACTTGCATTTAAGAGTATTTGCTAGACAAAACACCATTTTAATCGACACTCCAAACTAAGGACTAATTATAGTAGATTAGAATTTGACTAAGGACCTCTTACCTCGCTTTCCTGTGGGATCGATAAACGGTACTCCACTAGAGCCCTGTATTACTTGAGCGATACGTATACTTGCGTTTGAAATTGTGACTTTACAAAATCATTATA
>NW_018165512.1:230284-234189 GCF_001263595.1 Phalaenopsis equestris
TCTTGCATATTAAAAGTTGCATCAAGTTTTTGGCATCGTTGCCGAGGGTTTAAATCTTCCAGCAGTGGTGTCAAATTCTTGTATTTTTAGGTATATAAAAAGTCACTGTCAAGTTTTTGGCGTCGTTGTCATTGCCGGGGATGCTTTGGTAAGATCTTTAGGAGAATTTTAGTTGAAGTAATTAGGCTTAGACTTGGAAAACTGTAGTGTCGTAAAAACTTTTTTGTGTGAAAAGTGTTTTTATATGAAAAAGTGTTAAAAAAAACTGTTTGTGTGAAAAATAAGGTGTTTGTGAAAATATTTTGTTGTGTTGAATATATTTCATCTGTTATTTATTTAATTATTAATGTATTGTTTGTTGTGTTGCGTATGCAAAACAAAGGATCTGCAGGACTTGTGCCTTATGATCTTGAGTTTGAAGAAAAGAAAAAAATAAAAATACAAAAAGGAATCAAAAAATTAGAAATGGAAATGGAAAACTTTCAAAATATTAACTTGGAAAATCATCATACTTCATCATACTTCATTGAAAATCCTACGACAGATGAAATTCACTCAAGTATACAAAACCCTGTCGTAGAAGCTGACTCGTTTGAAATAAATCCTGAGATTATCCAACTGGTGCAGAACAATCAGTTTGGGGGAACTCCTTTGGAGGATCCCTATTTACACTTATCAAATTTTATAGAACTTTGTGCTATATTTTATTATAACGGTATGTCAGATGATGCCATCGGACTAAGGCTTTTTCCTCTCTCACTAAAGGATAAGGCTAAAATGTGGTTATACTCATTAGCACCTGGCTCTATTAAAAATTTGGAGGAGTTAACTCAGAAATTCCTAACTAAGTATTTTCCACCTTCAAGGAATACTAAACTTAGGAAAGATATTATCTCATTTTGTCAGTATGAAGGGGAATCAATATACGAAGCCTGAGAAAGATTTAAGGAACTCCTAAGAAGTGTTCACACCATGCTCTGCCTGATTGGTTAATCATTCAAACTTTTTATAATGAGTTAGTAGAATCCCTTAGGTTTATAATTGATGCTGCTGCTGGTGGATCTTTAATGTCAAAATCATTTGATGAAGCATATGCATTAATTAAAGAAATGGCTACAAATGAATTTTAATGGCCCTCTACAAGGGTAAATTCTAAAAAAGTAGTCGGTGTTTATAATATAGATGATATTTCAATCCTTGCATCTCAAGTTACTGTAATATCAAAGAAGTTGGACCAATTTGGAATGAACCAAACTCAATTTCATCCAGTAAGTGAGGAAATTACATTAGGGCATACGATTGATTCTAACTTATCAAATGATGCTTTAAATACCACAAACAACCCGTACTCTAACTTTTACAACCCAGATTGTGAGAACCATCCTAATTTTAACTGGAATCATACTTCTGACGGTGGAAACTGACGGTGGAAATAAAAAATGGGAAAATAATCATGCAAATCCTAATGGGAGTTGGAATAATCAGGGGAACACAAACTATAGACCTTCAGATCCACCAAACTCTAACAATGATCAACAATTTGAGAATAAGAAGATGTCTATGGAAGAAGTGGTATTGCAAATGGGAAACAAGTTGCAAAGTCAAAATTCTGCAATTAGAAACATAAAGAATCAATTGGGACAAATTACTAATTCACTTAACAATAGACCCCAAGGAACACTTCCTAGCAACATTGAGATCAACCCTAAAGAGAACACTAATGAACAAGTAGAAGTTGTCCAATTAAAAAGTGGAAGAGAGATAGAGGATGTGGTTAGAAAAGAGAAAAATGTTGTGAGAGAAACAAAGGAAACTAAAAGACCTGAAGAACATGTTTCTAAGGATCTAGAAAAATTAATATCTCCAATTAAAATCAGTTTGGAAAGACCACCAACTCCATTTCCTCAAAGACTTAGATAGCATGAGTTGGATAAAAAATTTTCAAAGTCCACTGACGTACTTAATGAGTTAACGATAAATATTCCTTTCGCTGAAGCTTTGAAACAGATGTCAAGTTATGCAAAATTTATGAAGGAGATATTAAACAAGAAAAGGAAATATGGGGATTAAGAGACAGTTGCACTAAGAGAGGAGTGCAGCTCTATACTTAAGAAAAATTTCCTCGGAAACTTAAAGATCATTGTAGCTTTACAATACCTTGTGTAATTGGAAAAAGATAATGTGGAAAATGTGGAAAAGCTTTATGTGATTTAGGATCTAGCATTAATGTGATGCCTCTATCTATATTGAAAGGGTTAGGTTTAGCTGATATTTCTCCCACTACTATAATCCTTCAGTTAGCTGATCAATCTATCATTTATCCAAAAGGGGTTATAGAAGATGTGATTATTAAAGTGGATAAATTTATCTTTCCTATGGACTTTATTATATTAGATATGGAGGAAGATAAAAAATATTCCATTATTTTGGGTAGACCTTTCTTATTACTTTACAAGCTATGATAGATGTACAAAAAGGAAAGTTAACTATGAATATTAATGACCATGAAACCACTGTTGATGTTTTAAAGGCTATGAAATATCCAGCTGAGAGAAAAGATGATGATTATTTTTGGATGGATGAAATTGATTATCTAAGTAAAAACTATTTCCAGAAAAGTTTTGAGAGTAAGTTAACAGATGAGATCGAAATGGGCTTTCATGATGAGTCTAAAATGTTATTTAAAGAAGACTGTATGTATAAGAGGTGTGAAATGGTGGATGTTACCAAAAATAGTAAACTTTTAATTGCATCTGTTGAAAAATCTCATGACCTTAAAATGAACTTATCTCATACAATTTTAAAGCCTATCTATTTGGTGAATTCATATACACCACCAGTCTTTATATCTTCATATTCAACTTAATTACAAGATGAACCTGAATTGAATGATGAAATCAGTAAAAGATCTCCTATGAAAGAGTTATTCAAAGTCACTGAATGGCAAAATTCCGTGGTATACAAATAAAATGAATGAGATTATGATGTTGGGGTAGATTATTAATGCAATTAACAGTTACCCCCACGAGATTTACATAGTGGCTCTGAGATAAATCCTAAGGAAATGAATTATGAGCAATTTAAAATTATTGAACTGATATTTAGAAGAGAATTTGAGAATTGGTTTCAAAAGAGCTTTGAGTTTAGAGATAAGGACAAGGAAATTGAAAGATCAATGGAAGAAATTCCTGAAGAATTGGAAGATAATTTGAAGCAGAAGAGTAACATAGAAGATATTGATCTAGAATCTGAATTATCTAGAGAGAACTTGATCCAAAATTTAGGAGAGCATGAAGTATCATATAAAGATCCATTTTTTCTAACATTCAAGGATGATATTAATATGCAAATTGAAAAAATTACTAGAAGAATATTGGATCTAGAAAGAAATATGAGGAACAAGGATATTAATCAATATGAAAAAGAAGAGTTGGAAAAAAAATTTAAATTTGAGGACTTTGTAGGACTTGAGGACTTTATAGGAATCCCTAGATCTGTAAAAGATTGGGCTATTGATCAAGGATTACTTAATTAGAATTTTGAGGCTGGTGGAATCATTTGTTGGGCTAACGATGTTAAATCAAGCACTTTATGGGAGGCAACCCATAGTTATCTGGGTGATTTGATTTAGTTTGGTTAAGAGTCATAATTTTTAGTATTGTACTGTGTTTGCTTTAGTGTGGATTGATCAGTTTGGTTAGTGTTTGGTACATGTTTGGATTGTTAGTGTTTTGATTTTCTTTTTTTGTGTCATGAGGGAGATGATTCATTAAATTCTTATTATGGTTAGACTTGTATGTTCTTTTGTTGTAGTTGGATTGACGAGTCCACTACAACTCGGGTCTCACCCGGACTTGAGTTTTACAAAAGACATTATGAATTTTTACAGCGATAGTTCCATCTCA
>NW_018165512.1:234741-235108 GCF_001263595.1 Phalaenopsis equestris
GGGGTAGGAAGAAAAATGAAATTTTACAATGAATATACTTCCTTTTAGTTTAATATTATTGCATGCATGTTTTAGGCTAGATTTACTTTCTTATGTTGTCATTCTATCCCGATTATGCATGTATATGAATTTGATAGGATATTGTAGTAGTAAGTAGATTTAATTTTTACTTTTTCTTCCTACTACATTTTATATAATTAATTGCAAACTATTGAAAAATTTAAGTTTGGGGGTGGGAAGAAAAAGATTAACTATTAGATGTTCTCAATTTAAATATTTTCAAAAATTATTAATATGATTTTATGTAGTGAATTTAATTCAGAGAACTATATTTTGTAGATATTTAAATATTATGGTAGATTTAAAG
>NW_018165512.1:235423-246532 GCF_001263595.1 Phalaenopsis equestris
AGGGAAAGAAAGGTGATGTTCAAAATCATTAAAGGCTATCAAGATATAGTAGTCCTCACTTGAAAAAGGAAAAATAAAGGATTGACAACAATCCCTGAAAAGAAAAGAAAAATATATAGGATTGAAAGTAATCCAAATGAAAAAGAGAAAACAAAAGAAAGAAAAAAAATATAAAAGTGAGGAGAAGCTTGAGGAGATGCCTAATCAAAAATTGGTTTCACTGGACCTACCTAAAGGGAAAACTTAAATACATTCCTAAACTTATATTTATGGATTAGTATCTTTTACTAATAGTGTTCTCATGAAGTTCCTATCATTTGAATATTCGAAGTGACTTGATATTACAACAAATAGTCATTCGTGAAATGAATAGAAAACTAGAACTCTTAAACTTGATGACTAGATAATCTTGTACCTACAGAGTTAATTTAGTTTATTGAATTTTTTCTGAAAATCTCACTATAATATTTTCTTAAATCAAACTTATAGTATTTCTAAATTAAAACTTTACTACAATAGATCATAAATTTTTTTTAGTACTAAAATTACTTGAGCACAAGTAATAGTTAAGTTCGGGGGATTTTGACACATCACATAAAGAAGAGGGCTTTATCCTAGAACTTGATAGATAATGTCTTGTACAGGAGATCGTTCGATCAAAAGTGGCTGAGGTGTCTAAATGGGTATGAGGCTCAAGAGATTGCCAAGGAAGTGCACGCTGGACTTTGTGGTACTCATCAATCAAGTCTAAAGATGAAAATGAAGATTAAGCGGCTAGGATAATACTGACCCGTAATGATGACTCACTACTGACCAAAGGAAAATATGTTGAGATTTTCATACCTATTTTACATTGTTTTTGATGAAATTACAATTTAAAGAAGGGTATTTTTGATGTTTTGTTGCGGGTATGATTAATTATGGTCATTGGAGCAAAAAACTGCAAAAACGAGCAAGAAATGAAATTTTGCTCTGCCACCTTTCGATAAGTCTTTCGATGCTTAATCTCTTTTACAATTCTTGAATATTTTTTAATGAGATTACACTTTAAAGGAAGGTTATTTTCATGCTTATTTTGTAGGGCTATCTAATTCATTACATAAGAATAGTAGTTCTTAATATCTCAAAATTCTCCAAACCAATTCATCCAAAAAAGGTTATCATTAGAATAAATATTTGCATTTAATTATAGTTACTATCTTTACATTTAACACTTGCATTTAGGAGTATTTGCTGACAAAACACCATTTTAATCGACATTCCAAACTAAGGACTAATTGTAGTAGATTAGAGTTTGACTAAGGACCTCTTACCTCGCTTCCCTGTGGGATCGATAAATGGGACTCCACTAGAGCCCTGTATTACTTGAGCGATACATATACTTGCGTTTGAAATTTTGACTTTACAAAATCATTATAAGTATATAAATCTGGGTTCATAAATTCTTGCATATTAAAAGTTGCATCTAGTTTTTGGCGTCATTGCCGGGGGTTTAAATCTTCTAGCAGTGGTATCAAATTCTTGTATTTTTAAGCATATATAAAGTCGCTATCAACTACATGAAGATAGCTAAGAGTTGTCACTAGTGCACAGGATGGTTCTACACCAACCTCCAAATGTGTTGCATCTGATCATTGCGTCGTGTCCATTCAAGTGTTCGAACATAGATATCATGGGCCTGATAGAATCCCCACCTTCCGAAGCCCACCGATTCATCCTCGCAGGTGCCAATTACTTTTCAAAGTGGGCAGAGGCATCGTTGCTTGACCCAACCTGTACTTACATGTATTTTTAATCTCCTTAATTATGTCAAAAAATATATCTCAATTTATAACTAGCTGCTAATGTGAACGCTTACAATGATTAATGAATTATATAATATATTTTCACACTAGGTGTACTAGCAAGTATACGTATCATTTCAAGTAATATAGGATTTTCCTTAAAAAAACTCAGTATCAATCCCACGAGAAATGCAATAACTCTTAAAATCGACATAAGAAAATTCTATTTCAA
Organism: Phalaenopsis equestris; assembly: GCF_001263595.1. NCBI lineage: Eukaryota > Viridiplantae > Streptophyta > Magnoliopsida > Asparagales > Orchidaceae > Phalaenopsis > Phalaenopsis equestris. Next base: position 237,440 of record NW_018165512.1, read on the forward strand.
TTGAAATTTTTAAAAGATATAGGATTTAAAATGATATGCTTACTGGCACTGTTACTACCCTTGGTTATAACACTTCAAAAATCCCTCCAAATGTTTGCCAGTTTTGATGTATCTTCTACAAAAGTAGTTACTGGCACTGTAGCGCCAGTCTAGGGCACTAAAGAGCCCTTCTCACCTGTCTGTGGCACTATGACACCAAAGGGTGGCGCTGTAACACCACACAAAAATCATCCTTTTTGCTCCATTTTTTTCTCATTTTCCTTAAATGTCCATACCATGTACCTAAAACTAAAAACATGCAAAATACCTTACTTTAAAGTTCAATATCATAAAAAATATACATAAAAGGATTCTAAAATAGGCACTAAAAACAAATTACTTTGAGGTGAATCAATTCCCCCAAACTTAAATGTTACTTGTCCTCAAGTAACTCCTTATACTATATATCAAATTTATAACATATTGTATCCAATTTAACTTAAATAATTCTATAATTTCTTCATTATAAATGATATAGTGAAATTTTAAGAAAAATTTTTAAGAACTCAGGTTAAAAACTAAAGTACAAGAAGATTTAGCAGTCAAGTTTAAAAGTTGTTATCTTCTATTTATTTCAAAAATAATTGCAATTAGTCATACTTAAGATACATAGAAGAAATGCCAGAAAAAGAATTGCATGAGAACTTTATTAGTAAGGTGCTAATACTTCTAAGTTTAAGTTAGAAACGTAACAAAGTTTCTTTCCTTAAGTTGATACAAGTAGAGCTAATTTTTTATTAAGAATCTCCTCAAGCTTCTCCTCACATTTTTTTTGTTTTTAGGATCATTTTCAATTCTTTCATTCTCTTTTTTTTTTAATATGCCATGTGAGAATTACTACATCCGGATAGCCTTTAATAATTTTGAACTCCACTATCCTCATCTTAAAGTTAAAAACATCTCACATTTCATTACTTTAACAAATGTGTATTAGCTTAAAATTTTTCATAAAGTTTCAATTCTATCTTTCCAAGCATAAATCTAAGATCCTTAATATTTCTGAAAATACAATATTCTTTATTTTAAATAGCAAAAGCATAACTCCAAGCTCTTCATACTAAACATCTGAATTCTAGAATTAACCATTATTATTAAAAACTTTTAGTTAGGTTTTCTACAACTTTCATTAAGTAAAAAAATAGTTTCTTAAAGTTAACTCTACATACCACAGGTTATGACAAAAATAATTTTGGAAAATAAAATTTTCTGACGATAAAATAAAGTTCTGTTTAAAAAGAATGTTCTTCCTTCCCCAAAACATAAATTATTAAACTAATTTAAAGCAGGAAAGTTCATGAAGGAAGAGAAAAATTTTTTAAATTTTAAAACATGGAAACAAATGTAGGTGCAAGTGGGAAAGACAAGTATCGAGTAGTGATGAACATAAGATTAACATGCATAACAATAAAAACATAAAATAAAAAATACTCTAACATTTAAGTTGGAGAAGAAAATAAATAGTGGAACTAATAGTTCAAGAGAAAGAAAAACTAAATACAAGCACATTCCAATATAAGTACAACAAATCACGAATATAAGAATGTCCAAATATTCTTTCACATCAAAGATATGAAATAAAACACAAACTAAACATCAACATCTTCATCATCTCCAACATCATCATCACCATCATCATCATTATCATCATCATCACAAAGATCTATGTCCTCATCCATTTGAGAAGGCTGATATGGTGTGAAAGTAGGGCAGGCATGAAATTCTACAAAATGGTCACCTCACATGTATCTCCTCATTACCTCATTATAAGCAAAATCATACTCAACCTTCCATACTCAACCTTCCTAATATAATCATTATGATATGGCTGAGATTCAAGCCCTTTCACTTGATTATGTAGATTTATGATATCTCCTTGTTGAATCATCATTTGTTCCATAAGAGAATGTAGAGAAACAGACTCAAAAGTAGATGGTATAAGAGCAAGAGCAGGAGTAGAAGTAGAAGCTGAAATAGAAGGTATGTTAACTCTGGTCCTATGTCTAGTCCCAAAATGTCTCTCATAGTTTTAACAAAATTTATTTTTCCAATGGGTTTATGAGATGGTAAAGTTTCTTCCTAAGTCTTATACTTCACTCCAGATCCAACACACAAAGTAGTAATAAGAGAAGGGTAGCCTAAACCTCCTATAGTTCCTCCTCTTGAGGAAACTAGCATGTTGGTATAAATGAGGGAGCCAATGTTTATAGATTTATTCATCTAAACACAGTAGTTTAAAGTGGCTCTCTCATGGGTTACCTCACTAAAATGGTTGGTAGGTAGTAATCTACCAGAGATGAAATAGTGTCAGGCTCAGTATTGAACATTATGTTTTGAAAAAGAAAAGTTCACTCATCGCCCATTCTTAATCTTCCAAACTCCATTTCCATCATTCAAAAATCTCATAATCTCTTCTAATTCAACATCAGTAGGATGGAGCTCAAAAAATAAGTAGGTAGGAACACTGTGCAGTTGGTTTATGTGATTAATTTAAACATAACAATTATCCACATATTGTCCACGCAAAAAAACCAAATCATCTGATTCATTGAGCAAGTTAGCATAAAATTCTAGAACAACAGAAATCACAGATATGACTGTGAAATAGCAAAAATGTTTGGACACATGCTCTACAATCAAATACTCAATAGTACCACCAGGACGTAGAAAGTACAATCAACTTTATTGAGTGTAGATCAGTATATCTATCACATGCCCTTGCACTGACAAACTTATCAGAATCAAAATTTGCCCTTTCCTTGCCTCTTTTCATTTTATGAGCCATGAGTAATCTCAAAATTTTCAAGATAAATTCAAAAAATTACTAACTAAACTTCAAAGAGGCTCTTAAAAACACAATTGAAACATAAATAATCATTTTACCACGGATTTCACACTATTTTCATCAAATTTTCTAATTTTCAGCCTAATTCACAATGTGGGTGAAATTCATTCTCAAATTAAAATATTTTAAAGCTAGGGTGAAGATCTTAACTAGAAAAGAAGAAATCACAGGTTTGGAAACCTATCTCCAAGCCAATAACACAAAAAATAAAGCTCTGGGGGCGTAAAATGTGAAAATGGAGGAAGGAGACAAACCAAGTATAAAATGAAAAAATTTGTGGGTCCAAGCACTTAAAATGACTCACAGTTAGTTCGGTACTATAATGTCATACTTAGTATGATGAATGGCGCTACAACACCCAAATTTAGCGCTATAGCGCCATTCATTCCCATCCATATTTTAATTTTTTTTTATATTTCAAAAGGAAATAGAAAATCTAGGATGCATAAAAGTTATTTTTAAAATTTCAATGGCCAATTCTTGTGTTCGTTGCCAATCCTAAATTTTAAATTCACAAATTTTAATTTGAATACATGATCCCAATTTTTTATATAGATATAAAGTGTTATGTATGCGATTATATATTTAGTTTCCTTAATAATTATCTTTAATTTGCAAAAGAGTCAAAAAATAGATTCAAAGCAAAAGCTAAGTATAATTTCCACTATGAAACAAATAAGAATACAATTATAATATTAAAATATGGTATACTACGCAAGTATACGTATCGTTATCAAGTAATATCAGACTTTTTTAATAAACCACGAATATCTAACCCACAAGGAAGACTGCAATATTCACTTAAGAAAACTAGAAAGTTTAGATGACAAAATATACTTAGCAAAATATTCTTACTTAAACTTAAGATGCTATAATGGGAATGAAAATTTGATTCTTTTTGTAGTTTTTATTTTATGAAAGGAAAGTAAGCAACTAATTAACTTAACTAAATATTTGCAAGATGAAAGCTATATAAGTAAAATATATTTTTTCTTATCATGAATCAGTAATTCTTATCATGAATCTTATCATGAATCAGTAATAAGCATAAAAATTCTATTGTGGAAGCATGTTAAATGTGTTGTGCCAAAGAAGAGCAATAATATTCTTTACCCTTACTAGAGATGCTATAAAGAACATAGATTAATCTAAAGTTTGAATAATCTTGAAAACCGGTTAGGTAGAGAAGATACTAGCTCTCACTCTAGAGTTCTCTCTTCTCCCTTCACCTGGGGGCTAACATCTCGTATAAAAACCTAAGACTAAAAATCAAATTGGGGGATTGAGCCTGTCAATCTAAAGTCCTCTAATTATACACCGTTGAAAAGTTTATTCCCCTATTTTTTTGCACTCAACCCCATGAAATTCTCATTCATGAAATCAATATGTGATTCTAACCTTTTGTTGACTGAGACAATACCTTCTCGGATCTTACATGTCCGCACAACAAGTATTAACATCTTAATTGGCCAAATCAAGAAGTAAATGAAGTGTAAGGCTTCAAATCATCAATGCTTCTTCCAATATTGAAGTCTAATACTTCACAAAACCTCATTTAAACACTTAATCACTTGTCATTTTAAGGAAAAATATAAAGAAAACTACTCAGAATCTATGGAGAAAACACAACCACACATGAGTTTGAAAGTAGAAATTATGCACACAAATAAGAAATCTAACAAATAAGAAATCTAAATTAAAACCAAGTGCAGTCACAAAGATAAACACTCATCTCAAATCCTTTCTACCAAATGTCTAGAGGTTCCTTTGAGTTCTCTTCCTTCATTCACAATACAAACTAACACTCAAAATAAAAAGAAAGTGGTCGGCGATGACAGCGGCGACTCAGATGGATGGTGGCTATAAAATCTTATGGGTAGTTGGCCTCTAGTGGTTGGCTTTGATGATCCAATTATTCTTTAATAAAAATCCAAAATTTTTTTTTAGTGTCCCTTCAAAATGTGACTCCATTCAATGAATCTTTTAGATGTTGCCTCCTTAAAAGCCAATTGAATGAATTTTCATGTCTATGGGATATTTCCCAAGCTTTTACCAAGGGTTGCTTTAAATACCTCTTTAAAAATTCATTTAAATTCAATGAATCATCAAATAACTACTTCTGGTGCTTAAGTGCGGGGTATCTGGTGCATAGGTACGATCATCTGACGCTTAGGCGCCCAAATTCATTTTTTAACATTTCTTCATTTTTGCTCTAAATTTGATCTTTTTTCACTCCTTTTAGCATTTTTCATCCATTTGATTTTACCTGAAAGAAAAACACACAAATACTTTTCATTAAAGTGCAATATCTTTTTCATTAAAATACTTTTCATTAAAGTGCAATATCTCAAAAATAGGTATAAAAATATGTATAAAAATACTATATCTTTTAGATGTATCAATAAATAAGGCCACATTTTAATAACACAATAGAACATTTTCTTATATTAATAATAATAATTTCAATATAATACAAACATAAAGACATGACTTAGATGTTCATAAAGCTCATACAACAAAAATCAAACTAAGTCTTGAAACGAATACTATAGACATTCTACGCAGATTTACACAACATAAAACTAAAATAACTATATAAAAACAACCTTTAGGACCACTCCTGATCAGTGTTGATATTCTCCATTCCACTCACCAAAAAATTTTTATCATCTTAATGATATAAAGGATCGCAAGGAAATTCCTTAGCAAACTTATCGTTGATCCACTTGTTGGTGCTATACATAGTCACTTGACTATCTTGGAAGTAAGCCAAACTATTGAATTGTAGTTTCAACTGCCAATCCATATGCTCATAATGGTGGGGAAAATTTTTAACCCTTGAATGCATATGATAAATCTCACCTTCAATCTTCTTAAGTTTCTCCATGAGGTGCTCCAAGCTTACAACAAGATATCTATTGAAATAGGCTTGAGCATCTTTATGCACCAACTTCTTTTCTTCAAATCTCCCATTACCATTGCTCTCCATGATCTCTCAAATAAAATTTACCCTCTCAAATCTCTTTAGAATACTTATGAATGTCGTAGGGATACTTAAAAACCTTTCCTAGACAGTTTTATATAGAGGAAGAAGAAGAGAAACCGAGATTTTGGAAGTTTTTAGAAGTTATTCGAACTGTGGTGCTATAACGCCAAAGAAACATTCTCAATTTTCAAATTTCTTTTTTCCCACTCTTCAATCCCTTTATTATAATAATGTTTTGTGCCAACAAAATCATATAAGACTCACAATCACAATATAAAACTTACCACAACAATAATTCAAATCCAAATCACACTGATAACTATGGGTTGCCTCCTACACAAAGTGCTTGGTTTAACTTAACGTCTTCAGCCTGGCATAACCATTTTTTTACTTAGATCTGGCCCAACATTAAGATCTCTTCAAATGCAGAAACCTGTCCTCTCATGTGAGCTTTTAATCTTTGTCCACTTACCTTATTCACTCTCCTAGTTTTTGGATCTTCAATATCAATTGCTCCATATGGATATAGTTTTACCACAATTAAAGGTCCTAACCATCTAGATATAAGTTTTCCTGGAAATATTATCAATTATGAATTATAAAGCAATAATTCTTGCCCAGACTCTAAATGCATTTTCAAAATTTTCTGATTATGCCTAAATTTTGTTTCACCTTATAAATTTTGGCATTCTCATATGCTTCATTTCTTGTTTAATCAAGTTCACCTAATTGAAGTAATTACTTATCTCCAGCATCTTTGAAGATATAATTAATCTCTGTAATTGTCCAGTAGGCTTTATGTTCCAACTCAACTGGCAAGTGACATGCTTTTCGGTATATGAGCCTATATGGTGTCATTCCTATAGGTATTTTATAAGCAATCCTATAGGCCCATAAAGATTGTAAAGTCTAGCAGACCAATGAGTCCTTTTAGGATGTATCATTTTTTCTAATTTTCTTTTAGTTTCTTGGTTGGATACTTCTACTAAACCACTAGTATGAGGATAATAAGTTATGACAATTTGATGTTTAATCTAAAAAGTTTGAGTTAATGTTTCTATCATTCTATTTCTGAAATTACATCCCCCATATGTAATGATAACTCATGACATTCCAAATCTTGTGAAAATAATCCTTATTAAAAATTTTGCTACACTTTAGCATTAGAGCGAGGTAAGGCAATTGCTTCAATCCACTTAGAAACATAATCAATGGCTATTAAAATATAAAATTTTCCAAAAGATTGTATAAATGGTCCCATGAAATCTAATCCGCAAACATCAAAGATTGCAATCTCAAAAAAATTTCAACCGCAAGAGTAAAATTTAGGGGAATTTCATCTCTTCTAAATATAACTCTCTGACATCGATCACATTGTTTTATATAATTGTTAACATCGTTAAATAAAGTAGGCCAATAAAATCTAAATTGTAATATCATAAATGTAGTTTTATCCATAAAAAATGTCCCTCAAAATCTGATTTATGACATTTTTTAATAATTACTTGAGTTTCTTCTAGAGGTACACATCTTTGAATAATTAAGTCCTTGTATTGTTTATATAAATAAGGGTCATTCCATAAGTAATATTTTGAATCATAAATGAACTTCTTACTTTGATGGCTATCTAATCCATAGAGTAAAATATTACTAACCAATTAGTTCACTATATGAGCATACCACGAAATTTGTCATTCATTAATCCCATATAATTGTTCAACAAAAAATTTCTCACTAATTTCATCATTTAAATCTCTCTCATTTTTCTGTTCAAGCCTTGACAGATGGTCAACTATTTGATTATCAGTACCCTTCCTATCCACGACTTGAAAATCAAATTCTTGCATTAGAAGGACCTACTAATTAATCATGGTTTTCCATCTTTCTTCATCATTAAATACTTAATAGCAGAATCATCAATATGCATGATAGATTTAGTTCCAACTAGATAAGATCTGGATTTATCAAAAGCAAATACTATGGCTAATAATTCCTTTTCAGTGGTAGTGTAATTAATTTGAGCCTCATTGAGGGTTTTACTAGCATAGTATATCACCTTGAACATTTTCTCATATCTCTGTCCTAAAGCAACCCCTATAGCATAATCACTAGCATCAAACATTAATTTAAAAGGTTTTTTCCAATAAAGTGAAACAATCATAGGTGTAGTGATTAATTTCTCTTTTAATAAATTAAAGGAATTTAGGTACTCTTCATCAAAATGAATGTTGACATCTTTTTCTAAAAGTTGGCATAAAGGCTTGGAAACATTTGAAAAATTACTAATATAATGTCTATAGAAACCAACATGTCCTAAAAACTTTTTAATCCCTTCACATTACTGGGTGGTGGCAATTAAACAATAACTTAAATTTTTGCTCGATCAACTTCCATGCTTTCTTTAGAAATATTATGCCCTAACACTGTTCCTCCAGCAATCATAAATCGGTTTTTATCCCAGTTGATAAGAAAGTTTATTTCTTCACAGCACTTCACAACTCTTGCTAAGTGATCTAAACAAAAATTAAAAGAAGTCCCAAAGACTGAGAAATCATCCATAAAAATTTCATTTCCTTTCTCTATTAGATCATATAAAATTGACATCATACATCTTTGAAAGTTGCATGGGCATAACATAATCCAAATAACATTCTTCTAAAAGCAAAAGTTTCATAAGGGCTTATAAAAAGTTATTTTCTCTTGATCCCAATTGATATTAAAATATTTTAAATTTTGAATAATCATCTTAAAAGTAATAAAAATGATGCAAAATAACGGTGTAACGGTGGCCTACAAGTCTATCCAACATTTGATCTAGAAAAGGTAAAGGAAAATTTTCTTTTCTAGTGGCAGCATTCTATAATCAATGCACATTTACCATCTAGTAACATGCCTTGTCAGAATAAATTTAGTCCTTTCATTTATAACCATAGTCACTCCTCTTTTCTTAAGAACACAATGAATAGGACTAACCCAAGAATAATCTGAAATTGGATAAATAATCCCAGCATGGAACCACTTTAAAATTTCTTTCTTAATGTTGACCTCACTTTTGGTTGAGGTCTAGAAATTTCTTTAGTAGCCTAGGTCTAGCCATAGGACTTTCCTACTGACTAGTCTTAGAAAACTAGAAAAGGTACCCTCACCATTAGAAATTCAAAACTCTTCTCTTTACTCAACTTGAAATTCCACATATTGATCTTAACCTCTAGCATTTAGTAGGTAA
>NW_018165512.1:248584-262197 GCF_001263595.1 Phalaenopsis equestris
GGGTGGCAGCTGACTCAGAAGGCAGCGTCAAATAGAAGCGCGCCGCGTGGCTGTTTGACGGATCCGATGATCGAGTCAGCCCGTGGTTTGAATAAATAAATAAGGGTATTTAATAAATTCAGAAAATAGCCCCTAAACTTTAAAAATCTATACTTTGCATAGAAAATTCATAAAAATAAAATAAAAATACTCTCTTGCTCAGTGAATAGAGGAGAATCATATGGACATATTTTCACATTAATTTGATGCATAAATTATTTTTAAAAAATTAATTATGGTTAGGGGTTTTTCAATTCTCCATTCATATTGGATTATCACCTTGACCCCAAATTTTTATATATTGTGGCCTCTATCTAAGGGCACAATTTGAGCATTATTTCAAAGACATAGGAGATCTCTAGACAGAGATCTTAATTTTCTAATTTTTTTATGCATTTTCTACTCAAATAATTATAGAAAATTGTATGTCGCTTAGAAAATTCTACAAAAAATTATGTAAGTTTTTTATTGCCAGAGTAGTCTTCGAAAATAATTTCATGATTTTTAAGAATCAAAACATCTCCATTTTGAGCAAACCTTAATTTGCATAAAATATTTAATTTGAATAAAATATTTAATTTGAAGCACAATTTAATTTGAAGCACAGAGAGATTAAAATCACATGATTTTTGTTCTCCATTCTTCCCCATGAGTTAGAAAACTTACCATAAAAATTTCAAATCATTTGGAGATCATTAATATTTTTAATTAATTTTTAAAAGTGACCATCAAATTTGAATCTTAAATTATTTTTAAAAATCAAAATATAACTCCAAAAATTATAAAACTTAGTTTTTTGAGTTCTCTGATATCAGGGGGATTTAATAAAAATAAAAATATATTTAAAACAAAAACTTGATTTTTAGGTTATTTTTTATTATTTTTAATAATTAAAAAAATAATAAAAAAAATTATAAAATATTAAACTCATGGAAATGTTCCAAATTATTTCCTAAACACTTAGGAGCAGAGAGATGTTTTGGACAAAGATTTGAGCTCAAAATTAAGCTTCCACAGTGGAATTCAGTGGGGGAAGAGGGTTGGATTGCACTGAGGGGATCTTAGAGAAGCTTTGTGAGAAGTTTGGGGGGCTCTCTCTAAGAAATTTTCAGCACTTAGTTTAACGGCCATGGAGGTGGCCTTTTATAAAAATGGGGTTATGGTGGATGTCATGGCCAATTAGGAGGTGTAATGTGGTGCTTAGGTGGAGGGCAGAGGAAGGAGCTCTACAATTCAATTTAGCTGAGCTGGCCTCGAGGTTTGATTTGGATGAAGTCCCATGGGGGTGGCTCTCAGTTTTGATCTTTTTTGGTGATCAGTCCTGCCGGCCATGGTAGGGGGAGGTGGCTAGGTGCTCAAGGCATCCAAAGGAATCTATCACAACAATTTAATGCAAATGGGTTTTGATTTGGCAAGGGTATCTTAAGAATTTGTATTTTTTAGGAATAAGATCCCTTAATTTGGAGGACTTTTGGTCCATGGCTCATCTAGCTTGGGTTAGATGTGTTTTGGCTCAGCCTTAGGGTCAACTAATGGCTGAGGTGGAGTTAATTTAGTTGCTTTAGAGTGGTTAGGTCACATTTAGTGCATGGGTCCAAGTGGGTGCAAATGACCAAGTCTTGGGTTTGGTCTAGGCTAGCCATGTCAATTGGCCCAAATAAATGTTGCATTTGGTGAAGATGATCATAAGTAACAACTTTTGTGAAGGATTGAAATGGTTTTGAGCTCAATTGAAGGGTCAATTTGAGGGAATTTTGAATTTTAATCAATTTGGTTATGTTGGGCTAGGCTTGGGTCTAGCTTGGGCTAGCCTTGGGCTGATTCCAAATTGATAATTTTAAATGGCCAATAGGGACCCCATGAAGAGTTTTCAACATGAATTGGATGCCAATTTGGAGGTTAAGGCAATCAAATGGGTGAAATTTGGGAACTTAGCCAATTTGGGGCTAAAACTTAGCCAATTTGGGGCTTAGCCAATTTGGGGCTAAATTTGGAAATTTTGGATTTAGGCCAAAATCAAATAGATTTTAGGCTTCATCAAGGCCAATAGATGGTTTATTTTGATGTGTAGGAATGTTATAAAGATTTTACGCCATTAATTGGGGCCAATTGACTAGGCTATGGGTTCAATTTGGTGAGATTAGGTCATGTGACCAAAATTGGGGGTTTGATCTATACCAAAATTAGTCTCAAATCATGGGCCAATTAAGCTTGGATTTGGTCTATTTTGGCCATATCAAAAGTGAATTTGAGTTTAGGATTTAAATTGGGGTCAACTGAGATCAAATTGATGGACATTTGAGTTGAATTTGAGAAAATTTGGTCCTTTAAAGGCAAATTTGGGGTTTTTTTTATCAACGATGGTCAAATTGGTCAAATTGGGTCATGTGATAGTTGAGGAAAATGAAATTGGGAATATTTAGAAGGTTTTGGGAATTTTTGGGATTTTATAAATTTTTTGCAATTTTTGGCCATAAATTTTTTTTGAATAAGTTTGGGTATTTTTGTTAGATTTGGAGATTTTGGCCAAATTTGGGGTCCCAAGGGTATCCAGCTAATTTGGGGGAATTTAGGGGCAAAAGGGTAGGTTGGGTTTCTTGATAGATATCTTGATAGATTTGGATTTCCAACCACCATAAATAAGTCATGGATCAATGGAAACCCCATTTTGGGTCCTCTATGTAGTGGTCTTAGCTAAACCCTAGCTTTGGGCTAACGGGTTTAGGGAACCATGGGCTAATGGGTTTAGAGAACCACCTACAGGAGTCTCCCAAAAGTATTAAGGGACAAAAGCCTAAAAGTTATGGGTTTAGAGTAAGTCTAGGATAATGAGTGATTGTGAGTGCAAACAAGTACCTTAGCCCTAGACCAACACCCAGGGTCAATCCTAAGGTCCAGCAGTCCTAAGGGTGACTCATCTTAAGTTTCCCCCATAGCTACCCCACCTACTAAGTGCTAGAGGTTAGGACCATCATATGGAACTTCAAGTTGAGTAGATAAGAGTTTGAAATTACTAATGGTGAGGGTTCCTTGTCTAGTTTTCTAAGAATAGTCAATAGGAAAGTCCCATCGCTAGACCTTAGGGTACTAAAGAGGAAAAACTGAGCCTCAACCAAAAGTGAGGATAACAAATGGACCCCCAATAGGTGTGGTGTATTGGCCAAGCACACCACGCATATTGGCGTTGACCGACGAGATCAACAAAAACCAATACAAACTTCTAAGTCAACAGACCCAGAAGTATGTGTAGAGTTGTGTGTGTGTGTGTGTGTGTGTTTTTTTTTATTTCTGTCGGTGATACTGGCAGGTGCATATTTGATCAAGTCGAGAAGTTGGGACTCTCACTGGGGATTGGAGAGTGGATTTCGAGTTATGAAATTTTAGAGATTTCTAGAGGATGGGGATCAGTATGCAAGTGCTGACCTCGAGGTGGGAATTGAAATTTAAGTATCAATTCTAAAAAGAAAGGAAGAGTCAGAATTTAAGTACCGACCTCAACAGATGAGAATCAAAATTTAGGTACTAATCCAAAAATGAAAGTGAGATTTGAAATTTTGGTAACAATCTCAAGGAGTGTGTCAAAATTTAGGTATCGACCTCGAGAGATGAGAACCAGAATTTAGGTACTGATTCAAAAATGAGATTTGAAATTTAGGCATCAATCTCAGAGAGAGTCAAAATTTAGGTATCGACCTCGAAAGATGAGAATCAGAATTTAGGTACTGATTCAAAAGTGAGATTTGAAATTTTGGTAACAATCTCAAGGAGAGTGTCAAAATTTAGGTATCGACCTCGAGAGATGAGAACCAGAATTTAGGTACTGTTTCAAAAATGAGATTTGAAATGTAGGCATCAATCTCAGAGAGAGTCAAAATTTAGGTATCGACCTCGAAAGATGAGAGTCAGAATTTAGGTACTGATTCAAAAAATGAGATTTAAAGTTTAGATATCCATCTCAAGGAGAGAGTCAAAGTTTAGGTATCGACCTCAAAAGATGAGAATCAGAATTTAGGTACTGATTCAAAAATGAAAATTAAAATTTAGGTATCAATTCTGAGAAGAGAGTCGAAATTTAGGTATCGACCTCAAAAGATGAGATTCAGAATTTAGGTACTGATTCAATAATGTGAGAATTGAAATTTAGGTATCAATTCCAAGAAGAGAGTCAAATTTTAGGTATCCACCTCGAAAGATGAGAATCAGAATTTAGGTACTGATTCAAAAATGTGAATTGAAATTTATGTATAAATCTCAAGGAGCAAGAGAGAGTTGGTTCTATTGATCTTGTCGATCAACCCCAATATGCGCGGTATACTTGTCCAGCACACCACACCTATTGGGGGTCCATTTATTGACCTCACCTTTTCTTAGGTTTAGTTTTCCCTCTTTAGTAGCCTAAGGTCTAGGCATAGGATTTTCCTATTGACTATTCCTAGAAAACTAGAAAATGAACCCTTTCCTTTAGAAATTGCAAACTCTTCCTTGCTCAACTTGAAGTTCCACATATTGGTCATAACCTCTAGCACTTAGTAGATAGGGTCAATATGGGGGAGCTCAAGATGAGCTTCTATAGGACTGTTTGACCTTAGGGCTGACTCTGGGTGTTGGTCTAGAGCTAGGGCACTCACTTGCACTCACTATCACCTATATCCACTCACAATCCTAAACCCAAAATTGTTGACATTGATCCCTTGATCTTTTGGGAGACTCATGTAGATGAACTTATAGACCCATTGGCCCTAGGCTATGGTTTAGCTAAGACCAAGACAGAGGTCCCAAATGGATATCTCATTGATCCATAGCTCATATTAGGGGTGTAAATGAACCGAACATGAAAGAACAAAGCTTGTGTTCGTGTTTGGTTCGTTTAAAATTTAGTTTGTTTGAAATAAGTTTGTGTTCGTTTCTTAACGAACGAGCCGAACACGAGCTGTTCGCGAACGACGAGCCAGTTTGACATCCATAAATTTTTTATATATAATTATTTTATATTATTTTATATTTCAAACAATAACGATTCGAACACGAACGAACATGAACGAACGCACCACTGTTCGTGTTTGGTTTGTTTAACTAACCGAACAAAAAAAATTTGTTCGCGTTTGTCTCGTTTACTTATCGAACGAATCGAACACGAACTCATTGACGAAGCGAACACGAACTGTTCGCGAACAACGAGCTTTTTTGACAGCCCTAGCTCATATAAGGTGGTTGGCACCCCAATTCTACCAAAATTTCCAACTTGGCATTTTTCCCTAAATTTACCCAAATTACCTAAATGCTCTTGAAACCCTAAATTTGACCAAAATCCCCAAATTCATCCAAAATACCCAAACTTCTACAAAAATTATTTGAAACCATTTCAAAATACCCAAATTGCCCAAAAATTCTAAAATTACCAAAATACCCTCAAATTTGCAAAAATTACAAAAATACCCTAGGCACCCCAAAATTTCCAAAAACATCTAAAATCACTTCAAATGTCTCCAAAACCAATTTGGACCATTCAATTGAACCCAATTTGACCAATTTGACTATCTTTGACCAAGACCCTTAAATTATCTTTAAAATGCCCAATTTCCCCAAATTCATCCCAATTGTCCATAAATTTGGCCCCAATTCCCCACAATTTCAATCCTAAACTCAAATTAAACTTTCATATGATCAATCCAAACCAAATCCAAGCCAAATTGGCCCATGTTCTTAGCTCAATTTTGATCTAAATCAAACCCCAATTTTAGCCCTATGACTTAATCTCACTTAATTGGACCTCATAGCCAACTCAAATTGTCCCAATTTGAATCTTAAATTCTTTATAATAATCATACAAACCAAATAAAACCTTCAATTTGCCTTGGTGCTGCCTCAATTGCACTCAATTTTATCCAAGTCCAAAAATCCCTAAATTTCTCCCAAATTGGCCGTCTCCAAATGTTGTCAAATTGAATGCACTAATCCCAAAATTGACACCCAATTTATGTTGAAAACTCTTCATGAAATTCCTATAGACCATTTTCAACCACCAATTTGGACTTAGTCCAACCTTAGCCCAACCTAGACCCAAGTCTAGTCCAACATGCCCACATTGACCATCCTTCAAATTGAGCTTCCATTTGAACTCAAAATTACTTAAATCCTTCACTAAAAACCTTCATGTCAATCATTTACACAATGTTGGTCAATCAATTGAGCTCAAAGTCATGTCTAGCCTACCCAAACCCAACTTTTAGCCATTTTGACCCAAATTAAAGCCATAAGCCAAAATTAACTTAGTTATCCTAAAGTCACCAAATTAAGATTTCCACAGCCACTAATCACACCTTATTGACCAAACTAAACCCTCTTAAACCACCCAAGTAAGCTATGGACCAAGGGTCCCATAATTTAAGGGAATAATTTAAGGGATCATAATTTAAGGGATCTTATCCCATTTATGGGACTTAACCAAAATATCCCCTCCATCATTACTTTCCATTGAGGGTTAATCATAATTAACCCTCCCACTGGCTCAGCTGATCCTCCGCCTACCACCCCTGGCCCTACCGGCAGGAATAGTTGTCGAAAAAATCCAAAATCGAGGGCCACCACCCATAAATAAAACCCAATTTCAACCTTGGGGCCAGCTCACCATAAATGATCTTTAGAGCTTCTCATCCCTCCACCTAAGCACTATTTTGCACTTAAATTCAGGCCCTGGTAGCCACCCTAAAGCATTTTATTTAATCCCACCCTCTCATGGCCAAGACATGAAGTGTGAAAAAATCCTTGGGAAAACTCTGTCAAATTGCTCTCAAACACTCTCTAAGAACTCTTAAGCTTACTGCCGCCATTTTCCCGCACTGATCCCCACTGTGAAAGCCCAATTTTGAGCTCAAATTTCTGCCTAAAACCAAGTCAGAATTCTCCATAACTCCACGGTCCATAAAAATTAAATTACTTGTTCCCACACCATCCCTTGGGCAAGAGAAGTTGATTCCCCATAAAAGCCCCCTCTCAAACAGCCTCTAACCTAGCTCTAGACCAACATCTGAAATCCACTTTGATCGAGTTCATACTTAGTCAATTCACCAAGGCTTGAGACTTCATTTAGAGGTTTTTTGGACCCAATCAAAGCTACCAAAACCATCTGATTGAGGCTTTCCCTTTCAGACAAAGGTATTGAGCTCTAACCCTAACCCAAGCTTATTTTAACTTTCCATGTGCAATGGCTTTATTTTTGTAATGACTTGATTTCACACTTGATTAACCATATATATGCATTTTTCATGAGTGGATGAAGGCTTAGAAACAAACCCCATGCAATTTGGTTGAGTCTAGCTCGCGATCTTAAGGTTTTAGTATGAACAGCTTAGGGGTTAGGTCACTTGGGGACGATAACGGAGGTTGTTTGATGGCGTGTGTATCCAATGGACGGAGGAGATCGAGTCGTATCAACTCTCAGTGTGAGAAGGTCGGCTGTGTGGCATCCCAAGGTGGAATGCGCAGCGAATGGGAGTGCACCGCGTGTGAGTTCGGAGCCGCCGTAGGTTGAGGTGGGGCCCGGGGGAGGGATAAGTAGAAAAATATGGATTTTCTAAATTATTTTAAATGCCTGAATTTCAAAAATCTATATCTTTCTCTAGAAAATCTTAAAAATAAAAGAAAAAAATACTCTTTTTCTCAGTAAACAAAGGAAAATAATGTTGACTAAAAATAAAAATTATTTAGCAAAAATATGATTTTTATGATTTAAATACCATCTATAGCATTTTAATTCTCCATGATTAATTATTGTTCACCATGGCTTGAAACTTTTAGGGTTCATTCTTCATCGTAGAGGGGGTGGTCTCTGACTTTTCCAAGGTCAGAGAGCATCTCTATACTTCTACTCCTAATTTTCAAGCTAGAGTGACCATTTTGGATTATTTTAATTACATAAATCAAAATATCGATTGGAAAATTATCAGATTAATTTTGGTAGGTGTCTTGTGGTCAAAGAAGTCTAGAAGAAATATTTTGATGCTTTAGATTACCTTATGAATTTTTATATTTAATTAAATGCAAATATATTGTATTAATTTATGTAAATTAAATACTTATCAATTGACAAAATCAATCCCACATTATTCATAAAAATCATGTCTATTCATCGCAAAAATTTGAAAATTATTTGGCTAAGTTTAAGCACTAAAGTTGATTTTCAAAAAAACCCTGTATTTTTATACAAAAATAATTATAATTAATTAAATACACTTAGGGAAAATTATGAAAAGTGGTTTTCTGAATTCTTTGTGATTAGGGGCACTTACAAAAAATAAAAGTTATTTTTGTTAAAATACTTGATTTTTTAGCCTTATTTTAAATTTAAAATAATTAGAATAATTAAAAATCCCAAAAATGTCAAAATATTTCAAAATGTATCTAATTGTTCTCTGATCACTTGGAACTCATTAAAATATTTTTTCTAATTTTTCTTAAGTTAAAAACAAAATTTAAATGCTTAAAGGTGGATTTTGCTCATTTTCCCACTAAATTAGTTATAGTAAATTTATTCAAAAGACCATGAAATTTTACCTAAGTATTTCTTTGACTTAGGGAAACTTCTAATAATTTTCTCATAAATAAAAACCTTATCTTGGGAAGCCAAATAAATTAATTTCTAAAAATCTTATTTTCTAAATTTAAGTAAATAATTAAGTTAAATAAAATTTTGAGAGGTCCACATACTCTCCCCTAAACATTGTAATTACCTCATGGATATGACCCTCTAAATGCTCAAATTCATTTAAGTTGTGTTTAATGAGTTATGAGGTGAAATGCCCTAAAGGCAAAATAGTCATTTTAGACTTTGGTGTCTTAATCAAAATTTATGATTAACCAAGGGAAAATGATTAACCAAGGGAAAATTGATTAACCAAGGGAAAATGGGTAATTTTAATCTTAATAAGCATGTTGGGGTGATTGAAATACAATGTACTTAAAAGGTAGAAACCCCTTCACCACATTTGCACAATGCCAACAACATTAAAAATCTCATAATCTTCATGACTTGGAAGTCAACTAAGATCAAACGATTCTTAAGTGATGGGCTTAAGTTGGAAAGATGGAAATTTACTTTTCTTAAGCCCAAATTTGAGGATGGTTTAACCAAACATGTGATAAGAATACGCATCATTTAAATTAAAATTTTGATAAACATGATTGTTAAGGGCTTAGTAGTGACATAGGCTCGATGTCTAAACTCTAATTGATCGGATTTAGAAAATAATATGATGGGTGATAAACATCTTCGAACACTACAAGCCTAACCTTAATTGTGGGCACCTAATCTTTAAATGACCTAAGCTTTCCTTGGGGGCTTCCACTCACATAACTCTTAAATGAAACATCAATTGATTAATCGAGTATCTTATCCTCAGGTTAATTAAACTGTCAAGTTTTATCGAGCAACGGGGTAGTCATACTTTAACCTCGGATGATTAATGGAATAATATGATAAGTACAAAATGAACTCATAATATTTCAAGAGATCTTCAAAGTGATCTAGGGTCATGCCTTAAGCATTTTGAGATCTATTGAACATTCTAAAGGATAAATTGAACTTGCCATATTTTATTCCAAAATCAGCCACTGAGATCTTCTGAGATTCATAAGAATCATAACATGGGGTTAGGTAGCTAAACCTTCATCTACTTATGCAATTCAAATTCCTTGGAACATTATATACATGCCTTGCAAGTACTGACCTTTTAGCTGGTGGAACGAGAAGACTCGTCAGGTACACTTTTACAGTTTACAGTAATGTTTTCTCTCTTACTTTCTGCACTGCACTTTTATGCTTATATAATTGCATGTTAAACAAAGATATCACCCGACATGAAAACCAAAATTGCTAGGATGGTCGTGAAACCAAAACCAAAACTAAAAAATCAATTAAGATAAAATTTACTACCACAACATTCCAAATATAAGACAACTCAAAATTTAATCACAAACATCACAAAAAAATAATTGCAACTAAATTAAGATGTTTCTATCAGATGATTGAAAATCCCTCGGTAAAGGTAACCTACGGTTGCTAGCGAGACTTCCCACGGTCTAAATGAAGGTATGGAACTCATTGAGTTAAGTTAGTAAATTTATTTGGATTGAGTGAATCCTAAAGAAAATAGTGGTGCCAAAACGAGGGAACCGTAGGATCATAATCGGTGTCGTTCTAATCAACTTTAATATGCTCCATAACATTTAAAGAATCATAACTATAAGGACATCTAATTTAACATTATAACTCGACACATTAGAAAACTTAAATTCATCATGACGACGAGCTTGGAGCTAGCATTGTGGGCAGCACGACCATCTTCAACATCAAGAGGATCTAAAACAGCATATGTTTTCTTAGAATTAAACAATAAGCCATAGGACGTTGAGGTGGTTTGCTTATGAAACATAAATCATCAACTCATCTTTAGGCCTTTGTATAGCTCTGTTGTACAATATAAGCCCTAACTCGTCTTAGGATTCCAAGGTTGTCATTCGTTACAGCCTAAATCCTCATATCTTCTAGGCTCTTCGTGTGATCGTTTCACACAAATGTAAGCCAAAACAAATAAAATCGACAGTATGAAACAGTTAAATAATTTCTCCTTAAATCAAAGCAAAACAAAATGGATGTCATATGTCTCATAGTTTATTTGATCAAGCCTTACCTTCAAGTATTGTGTTTATCTTCCGGGATAGATACGGGATTTGAGGTATAGTGCTCTTTTATTTAAACTATGGAAGATATGGGATCAGTTTGATTTCATATTTTTTTAAACTTATATATATATATATATGTATATGTATGTATGTATGTGTGTGTGTGTATATATATATGTATGTATGTATGTATGTATGTATGTATGTATGTATGTATGTATGTATGTATGTATGTATGTATGTATGTATGTATGTATGTATGTATGTATGTATGTATGTATGTATGTATGTATGTATGTATGTATGTAAATTAAACGCCTTTCAGAACTGGGCAATGAGATTTTGATTCTGACGGCTGACAACTTCCAAAGGGCAACTCCAAAGCCAAAAATAGTGCCGACATCAAGTTTCATGTTCAGAACCCTCTATAGGTTAGTTTTATTTTTATGCATTTACTATTTTCTTTCACCTAAAAATTTTTTGGTACTAAATGCTTTATTTAATATTACAAAAATCTAAGTTCAGAAGAAAGAAAATTTTCTTCAAAAGAAGAAAACTAAAATTTTATTTGTCCTCAATTAACTATATTTTTAAAAATTTTAATTTAACATGACCTTTGGTATCAGAGTTTAACTTTAAATAATTATATTTTTGTTTGTAAATAGTATAGTAAATTTAAGCAAAAATCTTTAATAATGAAGGTCAATTCTAGAGTTAAGATATTTAGTATGAAAGGATAAGACTATGATTTTTTAATTTAAAATAAAAAAAAATTGTATTTTTGAAGTATTAAGAATCCCCATGGCCTCCTAAATTACATGACATGCATCATGGAGCCCTGAGACTTTATGAAAAAATCTTCAATGCTAATATGAATTTATAAAGTGTAGTTAGGTAAGAAGTTTTAACTTCATGAAGGGGATAGTGAAGTTCAAAATTATTAAAGGCTATCTAGATATAATAATCCTCACGTGAAAAAAAGAAAAGGATTGAAAATTATCCTAAAGAAAATAAAATGAAAAAAAGGAAAAAGGAAAAGAAAAGAAAAATAAGTGAGGAGATGCTTGACGAAATGCCTAATAAAAAATTGATTTCACTTGAATCAACATGAGGAAAAATACTTTATTACATTTTCTAAAATTGTATTTGACTATTAGAATCCTTACCAATAAATTTTTTAAGAAATTCTTTTTCATATGGACATTCTAAGTATTTTTGATATAACAAATTACAATTCTTCCAATAATTTTTTTAAGAAATTCTTTTTCATATGGACACTCTAAGTATTTTTGATATAACAAATTACAATTCTTCTTGAAATGAATAGAGATTGAAAAATCTTAGACTTGATTGCTAAGTGTTCTTATACATTTAGTGTAAACCTAAGTTATTAAATTATTTTTTCTAGGTTATACTTTTATAATTATTAAACCAAATTATAAAAGTTTATAAGTTAATCTCTATCATAAGTCATATTTTTTATGTAGTAAAAGAGTCACCTGAGGACAAGTAACATTAAGTTTAGGGGATTTTGATACACCAAAAAATAGGCAATTTTATGTATAAATTTTATGCTTAAATTTGATGATATTATACGTCAAAGAATGGAATTTTCATGTGTTCTTGCATTTATATTGATTTTAGGTCTTTGGAGCAAAAAAGAGAAAATTGGAGTCAAAATGAAGTTTTTCAGCATTCTAGCGCCAGAGGCACCATTACTGGCCCTAGAGGTGTCATTTTACAGAGAAGAGGCACTAGAGGTGCCAGAAACTAGAGAACAGTGCAGAACCTCAATACACTAGCACCAGAGGAGCCAATGACGAATTAAGATAGAGTGAGGCAGTTATTAACTATTTTTGAGTGGTTGTAGAAGGCTCCAATAATTTCAAACGCCCAATGGAGTGATTCAATACATCTAAACACTTTGAAAAGGCACTTGAATGAAGACATATGTCTCTGGATGAAATGAATTGTCTCTTGATGTGAAGAGGTGTGCATTTCATGAAAAAGGATGGAATTTTATATTTTTTGAAGAGAAGTCTGGCGCCCGGATTAAAAGGAGAGTCTAGGGAGGTCTTTAGGGGGTGGATGGCGAGGCATGAAGTTTTGTAGAGTGAGTGTGGCATGAGAGAGAGGATTTTTTCTAAAGTTGTAAGAGGAGAGTGAAAGTGAGAGATTTCTTTTTCATTACATTTCTAAAAGAGAATTGAGTGTGGTTATAAAGAGAGACGGTGCTTAAAGGGAACTTCAAAGGATTTGCTTGAGAAGGAGTGTGAGATAAGTTGTGTACTTTCCTTTTTTTATTTTTTAAACTTTTATATATATATATATATAATCCATGTTTTGTTGTATCTTTCTAATGAATTCTGAGTAGTTATCTTTATCGTTCTCTCTACAATGAGATATGATTCTGTGAAGAATTGATTTCGTTATGTAAGATTTTAAATGTCAAGAAATTGTGATGATTCAAACTCTGATCTTCATTCTTATTCCAAAATCAGCCACTGAGATCTTCTGAGATTCAATTTAAATGTTAAAATTTGTTGTGAAACATAAGATCAAAAAGGGCTTCATGGGTGAGAATGTAGTACGTGAGTTTGAGTGTAAATAAATAGGAAAATATACTTTGATGGGCACAAAATTGGGGATTTTAGGGTGAAAGACTAAAATCCCCAATTTAGACTAGTTTCTTGGAAACTAAAGAGAGATTTTTAGCCCACGGGGGAGGGAGAAGTGGGAGCTCTAGAGTTGGAGCCAGTATCCTCTCAACCTAACCATGGCTTTAGGGGCCAAACTATGGATTAATCAATGTTTTTTTATGCACTCTCAGAGGGTAATGAAAAGGATTGCTCCTACTTGGAATAATACAATTATATATATATATATATATATAT
>NW_018165512.1:262225-267269 GCF_001263595.1 Phalaenopsis equestris
TATATAATTTAAATGATTTTAATTACTTCATAATCTATAAACTCATTGTAAAGGGGAAGGATGCTTTCTTAAATTTGAACTCTCATTACAAAACTTTGTTTAGTCTTTGTAAGTTTAATTTTAAAGTTTAGAAAATAGTTTAGTTAACTTAGTTCTTTTCACTGCATTTTATTTTGCATGCATTAAATTTACTTTAGATTTTCTTTTTGTGCTTAAGTTTTTTTGTTTGAATATTGTGTTTTACATTATAAGCATAAGAATTTCCAACTCCCTATGGGATTGACACTTAGGACTCCATTAGAGCCATTTTTTACTTGAGCAATATGTATACTTGTGTTATTATTATGGTTTGGTAGCTTAAAATTTTTAAAATATAAAACTATTTATACTGAAGTGATTTTTATTGTGATTGATATGCATATTTACTAAATCTTAGTTGTCATGTGTGTATTGTAGCATTGAAAGATATTTACAAAGCACCACACACACAAAAATTGCATCAAGTTTTTGGCGTCATTATCAGAGAAGATATTTAAGATGTGAAGAAAGTGGCAACATCATCCAAGCACAATTAAGTTCAAAATTAGAACATTGACATCCTATTAAGGCTGTTGAAAATTGATAATCTTTCTAAAATTTTTTCAAACTTTCAGATTTAGAATTGTTTGTCACCATAACTACACTAAATCTTTCGCGATTTTATTTCTTTTGTATTTTATTTTTCAAGTGAAAAGCAATTATTAATCAAAGCATTCTTGTCTCTACAAACCTCATACGCGATTAACTGCACACCTTGAAATAAATTCTCAGAAAGAAATATTTCATATATTTTAAGGGTTTTCACTGCATCCTCTAATACAAAGCCTAATTTTCATTTTCCATAATGAAAATTCACTATAAAATCTAATTTTTCAGTCCCAAAATAGAAATCCACTTCAAAATCTAATTTATATTTCTAAAATGGCAATTACAACAAAGGAAAGTAGATTTTGATATGAATTTCTATTTTGGAACTGGCAAATTATATTTCAAAGTAAATTATCATTTTGGAAATGGAAGTTAAACTTCTAATTGGAGGATGCAGTGGAAAATTTTACATCATATGAAACATATTCTTTTAAGAAAATATTTTGAGTTGTTCAATTAATCATGTAAGGGGTTGTGGAGAGGAGAATCTTATTCCTATGATTGGTTTTACAATTAGAAAAAAATACGAAACAAATATATCTCAGAAAGGGTTGGAGTAGCTACAGCTATACACAATACTAGAAAGAGATGCTTTAATGGATTTAATGATCATCTACATACCTAAAATCAATGTAATATTAAATGATTCAATTCCCATCCGACCGAAGGTTGGTTCAAAAGAAATTTGATGCAAAATTAATTTTTAAGAAATTATCGTTGCTCTATCTAAAGTCATAGACTGACCCTTGGCTAATGGTTC
This sequence comes from Phalaenopsis equestris, assembly GCF_001263595.1. Classification (NCBI taxonomy): domain Eukaryota; kingdom Viridiplantae; phylum Streptophyta; class Magnoliopsida; order Asparagales; family Orchidaceae; genus Phalaenopsis; species Phalaenopsis equestris. The sequence continues at coordinate 263,673 of NW_018165512.1, forward strand.
AACACTCAGGTGATTACACAAGTTCACGGTCAAAGTAATATTAGATTTTTTGAGTCGGAATGTCAATCCCATAGAGAACAGGGTGATAAAATTTAGGAAAAGGTTCTAGCATACTTAATTCATCCTCAGTTTGCAATTTAATGATATTTAATTTGTGTTAATAGTTCCTACTGTAATGCAAAGAAGTTTAAAGTTTACTCCTATAGAAATTCTAACTATACTAGTTGAATTGAAGATAATCAGAAGATAAAGCTACCTTCCCTTGCAGTGATAATAGTGGAGTGTACAAAATGAGAAAATACAAATTGAAATGTGGCTAGTGAAAAATAAAACTAATTATCTTCTTTACCCTCTCTTGCGTTCATCAAGTTCATAAAGAAGTTTCTTGAGCCTCACTTTGAACCCTTAAGTCAACTATATTTCATTTTTGCTCCATTTCACATCCTTTTTATGCCATTTCTCTTCCAATTCACGCAACTCTTAACACATGTTATACGTGCAAGAAAAATATAAAAATAATAGTCTCTAAAGTGCAATTTGATCCAAATAAATGTGTAATGCATAAAGGAATTCATGCAGTCTTTTCACACATAACAAACCTACCCTACGTAACAAATGTATAACTTAAACTCTAAATGTCCTAAGTTCTAAACATGTATAGCATAAATTTTAAAATTGCTAAGCCCTAAATTCACAAACCTATCTTATGTATGAAATCAAATTGTGGACTGATCCCACTAAACTTCAATCTGGCACGGTAACAGCATATAGGAAATTCTACTCTCAACTCTTATGTAATTACATATCTAATATTTAAACAACCGTTTCTTACAAACATACAACCTTACGTGTGCATGAAAATTTGTATTAAAATGAAAAGCTTAAGTGTTAGATATATAAATAAAACCTTACGTGTGCATGAAAATTTGTATTAAAATGAATATAACCTTTTACTCTCTAATTTTGTCTGACACTAGTAACATCAACCCATATATTGATATGGGGGTTCCTTTTTTCTTGTAGTTGTTCTCTAACACCAACAACTACAACAACAACAAGACTTTATCCTACTAAGTTGGGTCACCTACAAGAATCCTTTTTCTTCATTACATCTGATCCTGATTTTTTATATGTAAGGAATTATGAAGTTGACACCACTGCAGCGCCAAAAACTTGATCCTTATATGAAAAATAAGTTGTGTAAAATATATATAATTATAGGCAATTAATAATAAGATTCTACGCAAGTATACATATCTTTATTAATTAATAAAGGACTTTCTATTTAATCCCCAAATATCGATCCCACAAGGAAGGTGTAAATTGGCAATGATAAGTTTTACTAGGAAATTTATAGAAAATCAAATGAAATCACTGTCATTAATTTTGAATGTTGAGATGTTATCAAAACTAAAGTACTTAACTATTCGCAAAATAGAAATGCAAAGTTTAAAAAGTAAATACTAATCTACTAACTATGTTTATATAATGAAGATTTCTTATGTGAAAAAACATCATTCCCACTACAATGAGGCTCTGGTGAAATGAGATGAGATAAATGTTTATAATATGTATTGTGTCAAATAGGAGCAATTATAATTCTCTACCCTGATACATTGCATAGAAAATCATTGGCTAATCCTAGATTTAGTCCTTAAATTCATTGCTAGGCTAGGAGGATACCGGCTCCCACTCCAGAGCTCCCACCTCCCCTCCCTTTAAGCCTTCACTTGAAGGCAAACTCTGGCTTTAGTTTTTAAACACTAAGACTGAAACCTAATAACTTCCAATTCTTAATAGCAATTATAAAAAAATAACAATTCTACACCCAATAAAGATTTTCCTATTTATTTGCACTTAATTCCATGAACGAATTTCTCCTCTATGAAATCAAATGTGATCCTCACTCTGTTGTAGAACTCATACTCCATTTCTCGGATCATATGTTTCACAACAAATTTTAACAATTCAATTGACCATATCAAAATGTAAATTAAGTTTGAAGTTGAAAAATCATCACAATTTATTTTATATTTTAATATTGGCACATCATATTATCTCTTTATTTCACCATATCTCAGAATAGAGAGAAAGATAGCTGGAACTGCTCAGAATTCATGAGAAGGACACAAATTTCATATATAAAAGAAAGTTCATACAATATTAATAAATAAACAAAACTTATCTGAAACTCTTTCTCAAAGCAAATCCCTTGTAGCATTTCCTTAGAAATGCAGGAAGAAGATATCTCTCACTTTTTTCCTTCTCCAACACTCTTACAGAAAATTTCACACTAAACCTCACCACACAAACTCTAAACTATAAAATAAAAATCACTTATGGACTCTATATGGTGGTGGAATGAAGATGGATTATGAAGAATCATGAAAATGGAGCGTGGTGGAATGTCCTGGAGCGAAATGGAGTATCTTTCCTGATAAATTTCGGCCCCAAATAAAGCCCAAGGTTGGTTATCCAAGAGGTGCCTCCAAAAAATCTTCAAAAATCATTCAAATACATCGAACCTTCTAAAAACAGAGGCTGAACCGTCTTTAGCGCCGTCGGCGCTAGTCTGGCGCCATCGGCCCTGAGTAAAAATTTCAGTTGTTCTGTTGTTCTGTGCAGTCGGCGCTGCCTTTGGTGCGGTCGGCGTTGAGTACTTCTTTAAAAATGTTATTTTGACTCCAAATTCAATCCTTTTTGCTTCCTTTTTGCTTTAAGTCCTAAAAATCAACAACCTGCAATAAAACATTAAAATATCTTCCATTAAGGTGCAATATAACCAAAAATATGTATAAAATATGGGACTAAAAATGCATATATATTTGATGTATCAAAATCTCCCAAACTTACATGTTACTTGTCCTTAAGCAACTCCTCTACTACGTAAAAATATGACTTATGGTAAAGAATTTAACTTCTAGACTTCCATATTTAAGTTCTCTAAACACAACAGTATAATTTAAGAAAAATTCAAAACAAAACCAGTTAATACTAAAGTTGCTAGGATATTCAGTAATTAAGTCTAAGATTTTTTATCCTCTATTTCATTCAAGAAAATTGCAATTTGTCATATTAAAGTCACTTAGAAAATTCATATGAAAAAGAACTTCATAAAACTTTAGTAATCATTAAGCTAATACTCAAACAAAAGGTTTAGAAAATGTTTCCAAGTCTTTTTCCTTAAGTTCATTCAAGTGAAGCCAATTTTTAATTAGGCATCTCCTCAAGCTTCTCCCCTCATCTTTTTTCTTTTTTTTCCTTACTTTTCAGGATCATTTTTAATCCCCTTTTCTTTCCTTTCTTCTTCTTATTTTTTTTTTAATGTATGTGAGGATTACAACATCTGGATAGCCTTTAATGATTTTGAACTTCACTATACTCTTCTTAAAGTTAAAAACTTTTTAAATTTCTTCACTTAACAAATTTATATTAACTTAAAAATTACATAAAGTTTTATTCTTTTCTTTTTACATGAATCTTTTAAGATTTTGAATACTTCAAAAATACAAATTCCTTTACTTAAAATAGAAAAACATAGTCTTATTCTCTTTTACCAAATATCTTAGTCTCTAGAATTAACCTTTATTATTGAAA
>NW_018165512.1:267446-277735 GCF_001263595.1 Phalaenopsis equestris
ATTATTTTTCTCCCCCCCCCCCCCCCCCCCACCCAACTTAAATTTTTTAACAGATTTACATGAAGAACTTTAAAAATAAAAGGGTGAAAAAAAAGCATTAAATACATAAAGAAAATTCATACCTGTTGAAAATTTTGATTTTTACAAATAAATTCTGAAATACTACAAGATACTAATATGAAAAATTACAAGGCTTAAAGCATTAAATTACACATAATATATATATAATTTGCTGAGAAAGAGTTAATTACAATACATATAACAAAGTACTGAAACTAACAACATAACTAAACTAAATTCTAAAAATGGAAAAGGTCTTACACATTACACTTTCACATTACAACATAATAACAGAGTCCCAACAATACCACAAAACAAACAATACAATCACAAAGTACAGCACAAACAAATAAACAATCAAAAGATCACCGGTCATCATCTTCTTCATTATTAACATCTAACTTCTGCTGCTGATATGGAGTATAAATAGGGTGAATAAGGAAATGAACTCTATGATCACCCATCAGGTATTTCACTAAAGCATCATCATAAGCAGCATCATATTCAAACTTCTGGTGAATCAGATCATCTATATGAGCATTTCTGGCCTCCATGTTTTGAATATTATGATCCATCCTCAAAATATTTCCCAGCAGAATTATAATTTGGTCCAATAACTCCCTATTACTGGGGTCACTTGTAGTAGGCTCACTAAAAGTAGGGGTCCTAGAAGTAGAAGGAATATCTCTGGCCTTACGTCCAGATCTCCAATCAACTGCGGCTATTTTTCTTTCGAAAATAAGATTTTAAAATTTAAATTTGGAATTTAATATATATATATATATATATATATATATATATATAATGTAATATTAATTTTGTGAAAATAGTATCCTTTATTTTTGAAAAATGATGAGACCAGATAGACCTCATTTATCTAATAGTTTAAATAGTTGAGTATGATATCATAAATGATATATCATCTTAAAGGATGGACGTATCACATATTGGTAGGCTTAATTATCTAAACTTAAATTCTTATGACTCTATTTTGGTCTGCAAAATTTATAGCCGACAAATTCCCTTATCTAATACACAGATTAGATAGGATTTGGATTAATCTGGGTTCTTAAATTCCTTATAGAAGCAAGCCTCTATAGTTAATTACATCTTAGACAACCGAAATCATCTAAGAAAACTCTCGACAATAATCAGAGGTTTTGTCTTCAAGAATTCAACGTTCAAGTTTCCATGATTGTTCATAGGGAAAGTCAAATGGGATAGGTTCAAATAGGAACAGTTATTTTCGGAATCCAAAGGAACGAAAAGTAGGAGATGTCAAAGATACTGAAGAATGTTCAGTGACATCTCAAACTAATCTATGGTTTGGCTTTACATTTTTGAAAGAGAAATTAGGTAATGTTTTAGTCCTGCAAATTATTTAGATATTCGAGACTTGTATCTGCATGTCATATTCAAATAGTCTGAAAAAATGTGAGGATTTATGTCGTACCAGATAACAACCTCAGAAGCCTAAAAAGTTTAGGACTTATATCGTACGATATAAAAATCGTAGAAAGTCCTAAAAGATAATATAAGGATTTATGTCGTGCCAAACAAACAACCTCGACGTCCTATAGGTATATTTTTTAAATCTATCAAAGCATAAGCTCATCCTTCCGTCTTTGGTAGTTGTCTCGACCATTGTCCGGAGATGAATCGTCAATCGACCACGTTGTCGTCTCGTTCCGAGAAGAGAAGAGAGAGAAGAGAGAATAAAAATAAAAGAATATGATGCCTCGAACCGCCTATCCTAGGGGATTGCACAAACATACTAAAAAGGTAGTAACTAAAGCATGAATACTAGTAAATGTATATAGTACAACAAAGAACAGATGAAGAGACTACACAATAAGATGCGGTAAGAAAATGCATGAGACATGTAGCGAAGTACAGTACACTACAAAATAAAAAGAAATATGCAGAAAATAAAGTACGGAAATTAAATAAATAAAAGCGTACCTGATTAAATTCTGTTAAAACTCCAAAACAGATTGCAATTGTATGATATAAATGTGTTAGGTAAACATTTGCTATTATAAACGAAAAGTTAAATGATGCGCATATGAAAGTCTCAAGATGGGATATTAGATCTTAATTTGGGGATAGGCTCAAACTAGACCCCTTTTCTCTTTATCTCAATCCCACTGATAGTTGATATATTGAGGTCAACCTATCAACATCAACTAGAAGCCACCAACGAATCACCCCTATAATCAGACACTCTTAAACCCTATCATAACCCTATCATTTAGTGACATTTAGTGAATATGTGAATAGAGTAGCATATGAACTCTTCAAAGTGTGGTGTATGTGTATGTGAAATGTAGTATCTGAACTCATCAAAGTGCAGTGCGCCTATACATGAAATGTAGTACATGAACTTATCAACATACAATACATGTGTATGTGAAATGTAGTATCTGTCATGTAGGGTGTAGTGTGTGAACTGTATAGTGTGTATGAGTGTAGTATCTGCAAGTGTAATATCTGTGTAAAACTCGTAGTGTCTGTTCTTTCCTAAGTGTGGTATCTGTGCAGAGATTTGTAGTATCTATTCTTTCCTAAGTGTAGTATTTGTGCAAAGATTTATAGTATCTATTCTTTCCCAAATACCATTCTCAGGCACTTTGAAAGGGGTTAGAGTCGTTGACTATTTAGGGGTGAAAGGGCATCACACTAATTGAATATTAATTTTATATTTCAACTATGAATTAAGCTGTCAAATGGTTTTTTTGCATCATTGCTTGTTACCCCTCATCTCAAAATAATAGGCCACTCAATATTTCATATGCTCACCCAACAAGATTTTGTACATCCCATATCAAGAAGAATGAAAAAGGTATCTATTTAAGCATTTCTATAATGTTCACCTCCTACCTTTGGGTTCAAACTTTAAATCTTTACATATGATCATTACATGCTCTATTAACTTCTCAAAGAGGAACCTACTCTTATTTTCATATTGTTAATTTCAAACATATAAAATTTATATAACTATAAGGTCAATTCCAGCAAGAGACTAAGATTCAAACCAACCCACAAATAGGGTCAACACCGAGCCAATAAGAAATAGAACCGAGCCCAGCAAGATTAATCTACGAAAAGGTCAAAAATCGAGCCGACAGGAAATAAAATTAGGTTCAGCAAAGGACAAAACCCAAGCCACAATTTGCATAAAACTAAACTATGTATAGGGAAAAAACCTGATTATCGAAAGGCAAAAACCGAGCATGGTATAAGGACAAAGTTTAAACCATCACAAAACTGAAATCGAATTTCATAAAAGGTAACGATTAAGCCATTAAAATTTAAGTTTAAATTCAAGTTAGAAAGCTAAATTGAACCATCATAAGAACACAGACCAAGCTCCAAAGCTAGTTTTCCAAACCCAAAAGATGTTATCAATATGTATATATATACTTTCGAGTAAGACAGCCAAGGAAGCAAAGCTGTAATTCCCAAATTGCTATTCCGAGCCAAAATAAATTCCAAAAATGCATTCAAGTAGGGCAACCTAGAAGCCAGTTCTAAATAGACGTTTGAAGTCAAAAATATAATCTCCATTGTATGCATTTAAATAGGGATAACAAGAAGAGAAATTTTGAGGCATTATAGCAGCTGCCCAAAGCTTCTAAGGTCCTCCAAAGTATATTCGAATGAAGGAGCAGCAAAACCGAGCCCCAAAATATTGTTCAAAATCAAAAGAATAGCCCTATTTTATGTATTCGAGTAGAGGCAGCCAGGAGAATGAAAACCACAACTCCAAGCTAATATTCCAAACCAAAACAATCTTCATACATATATTCGAATAGGGACAACAAGAAGAACAAAATCAAACCCCCCAAACAATTGATCAAAGCTATGAAATAGATCTCCAACGTCTTTATTCGAATGGGAAAAATAGGGAAGCACAATAACAACCCCCAAATATCAAAAGAATCCATGTACATCTATTTCAAACTCAAAGAAACCGTGAAGCTCAAAAACAGAAGCCCACCTTACCAAAAAAGTCCAAAATCTCCTTCGAACAGGAGATAATCGAGCAGCTTAAAAAAGAACGAGGCAAAAAGAAATGTCTAAACAAATATTCTCGAATAAGGCATCAAGAAAACCAGATTACAGTCCCAAAAGAATCCTCAAAAGCCAAAATATATTATCGCAATGTACATTCGAAGAAGGCAGCAAAGGAAGCAAAACTGCAACTCCCAAACAAATCCTCAAAAACCCATAAATGAATTCCTAATGTATATTCAAAGAAGGTAGCAAAGGAAACAGAAAATTATAGCCCCAAATAGTTATTCCAAAACCATAAGGAAATAATCCCTGTATATGCATTCAAATAAGAGCAGAAAGAAGAACAAGAACTGTAGCATATGATACCCAAAATATCTCAACACTTGTATTCAAACAGGGCCAAATAGTATAACTGTGGTATTAATCTATCAAAATCATGATCAAGAATAACTAGTTCTCAAAATAACTAAAATCTGACCTCAATTCTCACTAGCTCGAGAAATGAAATCTCAAGAAAAAAAAAATGTCGTCCTCTTTCTCTCCCCCTTGGGGGTATTCATAGTTGAGCGAGGGGAGGAGAAGCTCACAACAAGGGACCCATACGATCTCAAGAATGAGAGCTACGAGCTCATGAGTGGGAGAGGCCGTTACAAGAAAATACCCGGTAGTTATAACTGGAGAAAGAGATAAAATGCCACCAGAGAGGAAGAGGGTGACCGGAGAAACCCGCAATAGGGACATCGATACTCAGCCGAAAGATGCAAAAGAGATAAGGCAAAATTTGATCCCAAGAAGAGGAAGGGAGCGCACGTGAGGAAGAGTTTAAGATTAGGTTTTTTTTAAGAAAAAAATATCCTTTATAAAGAAAAACTTTATCAAATATATATATATTTTTTTTTTATTAAAGAAAATATTAAGAAAATATTAAATTTTGTGTGATCTACTCGCGCTCGGAGCCCCAACAAAGTTGGTCTCCTCCCTAGTTAAAATCGACGTTTCGGACGCAACGGCGTGATCTGTTCCGTCATCCGGAGTCATCCGGACAAATTCGTCATCGATAACGTTAAATTAACTTTGATTCACGCGTGACACAACAAATGAAATTATTTTGACCTGGTCGAAGCCGTTTAACAAGTAGATTATTGATCGGTCCTCACATAAGTGACGAACAAAGTCAAACATATCGCTCGTAGTGGCAAGTCAAATATCGTCCACGCAACGGTGTCCACCTACGTCTTTCAAATTTCTATAAGAGCTCAATTTGAGCTTCAATATGTCGGCTTTTCGATCGACTCAACTGAATATTGAGAATCTAAAACCGTCCATATGAAACTACAAAGAGTGAAGAAATGGCTTGAATTTCCAAAGGGGGGTGAGTCCCAGTCTATTCCTCTAAGAGAGTCAAAACAGAGATCTTAAGGCTAGATCCTAGGGTATCTAGAGAAGGGAAAAGAAGACCTCAAAAATGAGGTCAACATGAACATGGGACTCATAAGTTTTAATGTTTGCAGGTCCAATCGGTCTCTAAGGCTCAATCCTCTCCTCATCAGGTCTAAAATCAACTCCTACATGCTCATAAAGTGTATAAATGAGAGCAGGGTGTGTCAATACACCAGTGGTCTCTCCCAGAGCAATAGATTGAGTGTTCATATAAATGATAGAGCCTACATTTATATCCATCACTTGTTGAACACAGTAATTCAGGATGGCTCTATCCTTAGTCATTTCATTATGATGGTTTGTTGGAATCATCCTCCTAGAAATAAAATAATGTCAGACCTTAGATACTACATTTAACATAGAAAGGGGAAAGTTGACTTTAACTCCATTCTTTACTTTCTAAGCCCCTTTATTACTAGTTAGAAAAGAAATAACCTCATCTAATGCCTCATTTGTGGCAGAATGATATTGGAATCTATAAACATCTTCTAACCGATAAAACTCATTTATTTTTCTTGGAGTGAACTCCACCCTTTTTCCTTGAACAAAAATGAAATCATCAGAAACCTTTGGAAAGTTAGCATAAAATTCCATAACTATCCCAGCTATCGCATCGGTAGTAAAATAGCAGACGTTTTCCCACTGTCGAGTGATAATCAATCGTTCAACTTCTCCTCCCAAATTTTTGAAACCTTGATCTAGAATCACATTCTTTTTTTCTTAAAGATTATGAAATTGAGCACTAGCTTTAAAGCTAACAAACTTTTGCTCGTCATATTCTATTTTTCTTCTGCTCGATCTAGGTGCCATAGGAAATCTAGAAAAAAAATTGATAAAAATCTGAATAAATTCCAAAAATTAAAATGTAAAGCACTTTAGAATTAAATCCACTAAGTAAAATTTTGTCACTAAAGCATTTTCTCAAAATCTCTAAAAAAACAAAACATTCGGATCTAGGCAATGTGAGAAAAATCTTTAGTTAAAAGAAAAATTTTTTACTTTAAAGTGTAGCTCTTACCTAAAGAAAATGAAATTCGAAGTTCCTTTACCTCTAAATCGCCTCAAATCCGCCCAAAATCAAGCCCTAGATGTGAGAATCGAAGATTGAATATGAATTTAGGGGAGGTTTTACGATAAAAAATTTTGAATTAAAAGGGTTATTACTACTCTAGGGTCGAAGGCACCATCGGCGCCCATGCTAGCACCGTCGGCGCTGAAGGTTTGAAATTCACTATTTTGATTTTTTCAAACTTTCAATTTCCTTTTAATTTACTCCAAATTTTTTAAGTATTTTTAAACAGAAATTTTTATCAATTTTTATCTAACAATAATTCACAAATAAACATTCACAAATAATCATTTTCACAAACAACAATAAACTAACTTTTATATATGAAAATACACTTTTTACAAACACATTTCACAAATCACACATTCACACCTATCAAGCAAACTAGTTATAAATCAGCATCGAAATCAAGCCACAACACTAAACGTTGACACAAAACTATACACATAATCAAAGTTCAGAATTCTAAAGCAAAAACAAAACAAACTAAATCAAATCAAATCCACATAATTACATCAAATACATAAATATTCTTAAGCAAGTAGAGAATCCAAAGTCTTCAATCATTCCGCTTAATCTTCAGTGCTTTCACCTCCTCTAATATCTCCCATGATTAGTAATGAACATATAGCTTGTAGAAGGATCGGTACGGGAATTGATCTGTCGAATTTTCTTCAATCCACCTGTTTTCTTTAAACATCCAAACTAATACTGCTTCAAAAGTTTCAGTGTGATCAAAATTTTCTTTCATTCTCCAATCTAGGTGATCAAAAAGGTATTTAAGATCTCCTACTACATTTATAATAATCTAATGGTGGTATTAATGGAATTTATACTACTTAAGATCTCCCACTAATTCAAAATACTCTAAAGTTCTTTCAATTTTCTTTAATTTCTTCTCCAAAGCAAGCGAACTTCCTATTATTGGTGGTATTAATGGAGTTAAAGCATGTGAAGAATGATCCATAATAGCATTTAGTGCTTCATTTCCATTACCAACATGTTGATCATCAATAGAGATCATGGGCTCCCATGGTAGTAAAAATTTTTCCCAACTTTCATATGGCACTTGGGATTGACTGCAAATCAGAAAAATTGTAAAAGGATGCCCAAGTCCATAAATTGGCCCATTCATAATGATATCCATAACAGATTTAAATATGATTGATCCTATATCAATATGTTCTTCCATTTGAATACAATAGTTTAAAATAGCACTTTCCTTGTTGACTCTACTTGACTCTACTAATCTTCATATCTTCATAGTAGGGAGTAATTTTGCACAAATAAAGAAATTCCACTACTTTAAAATTGGATTAAGTGATGAAGCGAGAAAACTAATATATCCTTCATCTCGTACTTCCCACATATCACTTTCATCCATCAGAAAATTATGAACATCTTGCATCAAATCTCACATAGGAATGAAATTTGTATAATGACAGATTAGAATATTTTCTATCATATACAATTCATTAATCCTCATAAACTCTGTGGGTAATTTCATGTAGATTTGCATAAAACACCTTCACTACAGGCATAACAACTGTAGTGGTAGTGTAACACAGAACTTCCCATCGCCTTTGCAAAATGATCTTGTCAACTGGAGCACTTGGATTGATCAATCCATGATTAACAAATCCACTTTCCTTGATCATCTTCTTCGTAATAACTTTATCGTATAACCTTTGCGCTTTGAAACTAATAAACTTTCTTCTATTAAAAACACCATACCTTGAAGTTTTTCTAGAATTGAAAGCCATGGAATCCAAAAATAGGAAGTTTCTAGGAGTCCTAGAAAGTTTTTATGACTTTAAAAACACCTCATAGCGGTTATTATGGAGCAAAATCCCGCCAAAGTCCGCCAAAAGTCGTCTGAGCCATCAAACCACTCTCGGAGCCGACGACGCTCCCGATTAGCGTTGTCGGCGCCGAGGTCCATTTTCTTGGGCGCCGTCGGCGCCAATGGCCAAAATTTTGTGACTTTCATTTTTCATTCAATTTAATTTCAACTTTTTCTCCAATAACAATATTTGACTTAATTTATAATAAATGCAATTGTGTAGGATTTTTATCTACTATATATAAGACACTTATCAAACAAAATAGTAATACATAGGCATATATGTATGGGTTGCCTCCCACAAAGCACTTGGTTTAACGTCGTCAGCCCTACACACCATTTGTTTAATTGGGTTGACTTAACATTAAAACTTCTTTAAATTGAGGTATGTGCCATTCATAATAATGTTTCAGACGATGCCCATTAACTTTAAATACATTTCCAGTGTTAGGATCTTTAATAACAACTGTTCCATAATGATATACTTTAATCACTTTAAATGTTCCTAACCATCTGGATTTTAGTTTTCCTGGAAATAACCTCAATCTCTTATTATATAATAAAACTTCTTATCTAGGTTCAAATTTAAGTCATGGAATCTGAAAATAGGAAGTTTTTAGGATTTAAAAACACCTCCTGGTAGTTATTATAAAGCGAAATCCCGCCAAAGTCCACCAAAAGTTGTCTGAACCGTCAAACCTCTCTCAGCGCCATCAGTCCTCCCGATTGGCGGGGCCAGCGGTGGGGTTCGCTTGTCCAAAATTTTTCTACTTTCATTTTTCATTCAATTTAATTCCAGCTTTTTCTCCAATATCAATATTTGACTTAATTTATAATAAATGCAATTGTGTAGGATTATTATCTACTAATATATAAGACACTTATCAAACAAAATAATAATACTTGGACATATATGTATTGGTTGCCTCCCACAAAGCGCTTGTTTTAACGTTGTCAGCCCGACATAACCAATGTTTTACTCAGATTGACCCAACATAAGAACCTTGGGTTGACTTAACTTTAAAACTGAAATCAGATGATGCCCATTAACTTTAAATATCTTTCCAGTGTTATAATCTTTAATAACAACAGTTCCATAATGATAGACTTTAATCACTTTAAATGGTCCTCACCATCTAGATTTCAGTTTTTCCTGGAACAATCTCAATTTTATATTATATAATAGAACTTCTTATCCAGGTTCAAATTTTTTCTGAATAATCTTCCAATCATGCCATATTTTCATTTTCACTTTATAGATTTTTGCATTATGATATGCTTCATTTCTAATATCTTCAAGTTCATTGAGTTGCAATAATCTTTTCTTACCAGCATCTTTTAGATAAAAATTAAATTCCTTAATAGCCCAAAATGCTTTATGCTCTAATTCTACAAGTAAGTGGCTTGTTTTTTCAAATATTAGTCTGTATGGGGACATTCCTATAGGAGTCTTATAAGCAGTTCTATATACCTATAATGTAGTATCAAGTCTAGCAGTCCAATCTAATTTATAAGGATTTACAGTTTTTTCTCATGTTTCATTTCACAATTTGATATCTCTAATAGACTACTAGTCTGAGGATGATAAGTAGTAAAGAATCTATGCATAATATCATATTTCTTAATTAATTTTTTTATTCTCTTATTCCTAAAATGAGATCCTTCATCAGTAATAATTACTCTCGGCATCGGCATTCCATATCTTGTAAAAATATTTTTAAATACAAATTTGGAAACACTCCAAGCATCACATCTGGGTACAGCAATAACTTCAATCCATTTGGACATATAATCAACAACAAGTAATATATATAAGTTTTCAAATGAAGGTATAAATGGTCCTATAGGTCCTATAAAATC
>NW_018165512.1:278055-297900 GCF_001263595.1 Phalaenopsis equestris
TCTTTTGAATCATATATATTACATTGTTTATATAAATATGGGTCATCCTAATTGTGGATTTTTCATATCAGGAATAAAATATCTTTTATAATATAATTCACTATATCAGCTTACCACAGTACATCCATTTCATCAATACTAAATAACTGTTTATCAGGGAAATTTTTTAAAATTTCATTTGCAAAATTAGTTAATATTTCTATTTCTATTCTAGGAAAATGATCAGTCATTTGATTATCATTTCCCTTTTTATCAATCACGGTAAAATCAAACTCTTGCAATAGAAGTATCCATCTAATTAATCTTAGTTTAGTATCCTTCTTTTGCATTAAGAATTTAATGGCAGAATGATCTGTATGCACTATATATTTAGTTCCAATTAAATAAGGTCTAAATTTATCAAAGGCATAAAAAATAGCTAATAACTCCCTTTTAGTAGTAGTATAATTAATTTGAGCATCATTTTGAGTCTTACTAGCATAATATATAACTTTAAAAACTTTATCATGTCTTTGTCCTATAGCCCCAATAGCATAATCCAATAGCATAATCACTAGTATCGCACATTATTTCAAATAGTTTTTCCCAGTTAGGTGGTACTATTATAGGTGCAACGACTAATTTTTTCTTTAATAATTCAAATGATTTTGTGCATTTCTCATTAAAATCAAATTTCTTATCTTTGTCTAAAAGTTGGCATAGCGACTTAGTTATTTTTAAAAATTTTTTTATGCAGCGCCTGTAAAAACCAGCATGTGCTAGAAAACTTCTCACCCCTTTAACATTAGTAATTGGTGGTAATTTTTCTATAACTTAGATTTTTACAGGATCTACCTCCATGCCTTTTTTAGAAGTTTTATGCCCAAGCACAATACCTCCTACAACCATAAATTGACATTTTTCCCAATTTAATACTAGGTTTACTTTTCACATACTTCCAGAACTTTTTCTAAATTATTAAGAAATAAATCAAACAAAGTCCCAAATACAAAAAAATCATCCATAAACACTTCCATTCCATATTCTATAAAATTGCTAAAATTGACATCACGTATCTTTGAAATGTTCCAGGTGCATTGTATAGTCTAAAAGACATTCTACGAAAAGCAAATGTTTCATATGGGCTTGTAAATGTTATTTTCTCTTGTTCCTCTGGAGCAATTAGAATTTGATGATAACTGGTATGATAACTGGTTTTGACGATAACCGGTATATTCATCTAAAAAGCAATAATATTTATTTCCAACTAATCTATTCAACATTTGGTCTAGAAAGGGTAACAGAAAGTGATCTTTTATGGTGGTCATATTTAATTTTCTATAGTTAATACAAATTCTTCTACCAGTAACTTATTTTATTGGTATTAATTCATTTTTCTCGTTTTCTTTAACAGTCACTCTTCCTTTCTTCGGAACACAGTGAATTGGGCTTACACAAGTACTATCTGAAATTGGATATATATAATTCCAGCATCTAACCATTTTAAAATCTATTTTTTAACAGCTTCTTTCATTATTGGGTTTAATCTTCTCTAAGGATCAACTTTAGGTTCATATTGTTCATCTAATAAAATTCTGTGCATAAAAATTGAAGGACTAATTCATTTAATATCCGCTAAAGTCCATCCAAAAGCCTTTTATACTTGCTCAGCATTTCTATCAACTTTTGTTCTTGAATTTCAGTTAAATCAGAAGATATAATAATAGAAAATGTAGATGACTCTCTTAAAAATACATACTTTAAAAGGGCAGGTAATATTTTTAATTCAATTTCAGGTGGTTTAATACTTGAAGGAATAAGATTTTTACTATAGTTTTCCAACAAGTCTAACATTTCAAATTTGCCCTGAATATAATCCAAATCTTCTTCTTTTATTTCATCTTCATTCTCAAAAATTTTTCCTTTCTTTAATTTATCTTCACACTCATTCTTAAATTGTTCATTACTAAGATAACAGCTACTTCCAACCTGAAACATTCATTATGTTTTTTCTATTGCATCATATTTCATAATTTTTGCTATATTAAATTTACTTCTTGATCATTAACTCTCATTATTAATTCTCATTTTTACACATCTATTACAGCTCTTCCTGTTGCAAGAAATGGTCTCCCTAAAATAATAGAAATCTCTTTATCTTCCTCCATATCCAATACTAGAAAGTCTACAGGGAAAATAAATTTATCCACTTTTACTAGTCTATCCTCTATAACTCCTTTTGGATAAGTTATTGATCGATCAGCTAATTGAAGAGTTACAGTAGTAGGAGAAATTTCTCCCAAATCTAAGCATTTAAAGATCAATAAGGGAATAAGATTAATACTCGCTCCTAAACCACATAAAGCTTTTCTATAAAACTTTTCACCAATTGCACAAGGTATAGTAAAACTACCAGGATCTCTTAATTTTTTAGGAAACTTTCTCTAAATAATAGCACTACACTCTTCACTTAGTGCAATGATCTCATGATCTGTAAACTTCTTTTTCTTATTCAGTACATCCTTCATAAATTTCACATAACTTGGCATTTGTTCCAAAGCTTCAACAAAAGGAATATTTATCGATAATTTCTTAAGGATTTCCAAAAATTTTATAAATTGTTTATCTTTATTTTACTGCTTCAGTCTTTGAGGAAACAGAGGTAATAGTTTTTCTAAAGGAACCTGTGTTTGTTCATTTCCATATTGATCATTTTTCATTTCTTTCTTCTCTTCATCAACTTCAGTTTCTCTTTGGATACTTTTTTCAACTTCTTTTTCACTTCGTAATTGAATAGCTTTAATTTGCTCTTTATTTTGATCTTTTAGATTAACTTCCACCGTACTTAGAAGAATTCCAGAAGTTTTGTTACTAAGTGCAGTAGCAATATGTCCTAATTGATTTTCAATATTTCTAATAGCAGTCCTTTGATTTTTTATTTAATTTCCCATATTCAACATCACTTCTTCCATCGTCAACTTCTTTTCCTTAACTTGTAGGTTAGGATTGGAGTTAAATCCTGGAGAATAATAAGGTCAAAAATTAGAATTTCCTTGATTGTTCAAATTTCTGGATGGATTCACTGGATTTTTATAATTATTCCAACTAAAATTAGGGTGAATTTTCCATCCAGAGTTAAAACAATTAGAATAGGGATTGTTATTTCTATTATTTATAGCATTTAAAGTTTCATAAGATGATTGAGTATCAATAATTTGTCCTCGTGATTTTTCATCTAATATTGGGGGTATTTATGAATAGTTCACACCTATTTGATCAATCTTTTTAGAAATAGTAGCAATTTGAAATGCCAAAATAGTCATTGCATCAGAATCATGAATATTGGCTACTCTCTTAGGATTTACCCTTTCAGATGGCCATTGAAAATTATTAGTAGTCATTTATTCAATAAAACAATATACTTCATCAAAAGATTTTAACATTAATGATCCACCCGCAGCAGCATCTATAATAGATATTAGTGATCCTACTAATCCATTGTAAAAGGTTTGAATTATTAACCAATATGGAAAAGCATGGTATGGACATTTTCTAAGAAGATCTTTAAATCTTATCCAGGCTTCATATATCGATTCCCCTCAAACTAACAAAAAGATGTAATGTCATTTCTAAGGTTAGCGATTTTCGAGGGTGGAAAATATTTAGCCAAGAATTTTTATGATAGTTCTCCCCAAGTTCTAATTGATCTAGGTGTTAATGAATTTAACCAAGCCTTGGTTTTATCCCTTAATGAAAAAGGAAAAAGTCTAAGCCTAGCAGCATCATTAGACATCATTAGACACTCAAATGTAGCACAAATCTCAAGAAAACTATCAAGATGTAAGTTAGGATCTTCAGTAGGTGATCCTGTTAGGATGTAGCACAAATCTCAAGAAAACTATCAAGATGTAAGTTAGGATCTTCAGTAGGTGATCCTCTAAACTGATTATTAGTTTAAGCTCAAATGAATTCAAGTTTAAGCTCAAATGAATTAGCGACAACATCAAGATTTTGAACAGTCAAGTGAGGTTCATCTGTTGTCAAATTGGCATAATCTGTTAAAGGTCTTTGTCGATTCTCATTTATTGGATTTTCTAAGTTATTTGTCATTTCCTTTAAATTTTTAATATTTCTTTATTGTTTCAAAATTTTTTAATAGTACGTTCTAACTTTGAATCATAAGGTACTAAGCCTTCAGATCCAATATTTCACATAAACAAATAAAGTAAGCAAAGTAAATTTTTTTTTAAATACTCTTAAATAAATTTTTTTTGAATATTTGATTTTTTTGATTTTTTTTTATTTTTATATATTTTTATAGTATATATATTATCTTTAACTTTCCTAATTTATTAAAACTATTTAATTTACCTAAATTTAATTGTTACATTCCCGGCAACGGCGCCAAAAACTTGATCCTGATTTTTTTACATGTAAGGACTTATGAAGTTGACACCACTGCAGTGCCAAAAAGTTGATCCTTATATGAAAAGTAAGTTGTGTAAAATATATATAATTATAGACAATTAATAATGTGATTCTACGTAAGTATATGTATCGTTATCAAGTAATAAAGGACTTTCTATTTAAGCCCCAAATAAAAATCCCACAGGGAGGGTGTAAATTGATAATAATAAGTTTTACTAGGAAATTTACAAAAAATCAAACGAAATCACTGTCACTAATTTTGAATTTTGAGATGTTATCAAAACTAAAGTACTTAACTATTAGCAAAATAGAAATGCAAAGTTTAAAAAGTAAATACTAATCTACTAACTATGTTTATGTAATGAAGATTTCTTATGTGAAAAAATATCTTTCCCACTACAATGAGGTTCTGGTGAAATGAGATGAGATAAATATTTATAATATGTATTATGTCAAATAAGAGCAATTATAATTCTCTACCGCGATACAGTGCATAGAAAATCATTGGCTAGTCTTAGGTTTAGTCTCTAAATCTGTGGTTAGGCTAGGAGGATACCGACACCCACTCTAGCGATCCCCCTTCTCTTCACCTGAAGGCTAACTCTCGCTTTAATTTTTAAACACTAAGACCGAATCGTGGATTTTCGTCTGTCACCCTAAAGATTCTCCAATTCTACACCCAACAAAGAATATTTCCTTATTTATTTGTACCTAATTCCATGAACAAATTTCTCCTCCATGAAATCTCCATGAAACTCCTCCATGAAATCAAATGTGATCCTCACTCTGTTGTATAACTCATACTCCATTTCTCGAATCATATGTTTCACATCATATTTCAACAATTCAATTGGTCAGATCGAAATTTAAAAAGTTTGGAGTTGAAAAATCATCACAATTTATTTTATATTTTAATATTACACAGCATCTTATCTCTTCATTTCACCATATCTCATGGTAGGAAGAAAGATAGAGGAAACTACTCAGACGTCATGAGAAAGACACAACAAAACACAAATTTCATATATAAAAAAAAGTTCATACAACACTAATAAACAAACAAAACTTATCTGAAACTCTTTCTCAAAGCAAATTTCTTGTATCATTTCCTTAGAAATGCATGAAGAAGATATCTCTCACTTTTCTCCTTCTCTAACACTTTTACAGAAAGTTTCACACTAAATCTCACCACACAAACTCTAAACTATAAAAGAAAAATCACTAATGGACTCCAATATGGTGGTAGAATGAAGATGGATTATGAAGAATGACGAAAATGGAGCGTGGTGGAACGTTGTAGAGCAAAAAGGAGTCCCTTTCCTGATGAATTTCGGCCTCAAATAAAGCCCAAGGTCGATTCTCCAAGAGGTGCCTCCAAAAACCGTGTCTCCAAAAACTCTTCAAAGATCATTCAAATGCATCAACCTTCTAGAAATGGGGGCTGAACCGTTTTTGGCACGGTTGGCACTAGTCTGGCGCCTTTGGCGCTGAGTAAAAATTTTAGCTGTTCTGTTGTTCTGCTCCGTCGGCACTGCCCTTGGCGCAGTCAGCGCTGAGTACTTCTTCAAAAACGTCATTTTGACTTCAAATTCCATCTTTTTTGCTTTAAGTCTTAAAAATCAACAACCTGCAAGAAAATATTAAAATACCTTATATCAAAATAGCTTCCATTAAGGTGCAATATCACCAAAAATAAGTATAAAATATGGGTCTAAAAATGCATATATTTTCAGTGTATCAACATCCTATTAAGTGTCCTATTTTCACTTAATTCCAATAGATTAAGATCATTTTTTTTTATAAATTATGCCCAAGTTTTTTTAGGTTTAACTTTGCCTTTCCTAACATAATTCTAATCTAAAATTTCTACTCTCCTAATTGGATCATCAAACGGACAACATTTAAAGTGACCAAATAATCTAATAAGACTCTCTGATCCTGTGGCCCAATGGAGCCGCACAAACCCTATCATGAATATAATCATTTCTCTTTTTCTCTAAATGTTTTAGGCCACTCATCCTCCTATGCATTATCATCTCAACAACACTTAAATGTTTTTTATGCTCCTCTTTTAAAAGCCAACATGTTACGTCATAAAATTTTGTAGATCATCTTATATTTTTTTTCTTTGTCTAAGAGGTATTTTCTATCACACAATAGGTCGGATACATTCCTCCACTTAAACCAATTAACTTGAATTCTACTAAATAACATTCCATTCTATATCACCTCACTTTGAACAAGAGACCCAAGTTTTCTAAAACGTTCACTCCTTCTAATGATTTTATCACCCGTAGTTAGAACTCTACCACTAATTCTAATACTACTAAAATTACATTTCATGTATTCAATTTTAGATATACTCAAATGAAGGACTTTAATCTCTAACGACGATCTCCATAATTTAAGTTTTTCCTAAACACTCTCTAATCTTATTCACAAGAAGGTTATTATCGGTGAAAAGCATACACCATGTTACATCCTCCTGTAAATATCTAGTAAAAGTATCCATAACTAAAGCAATAACATATTGGCTTAAAGCAGATCCTTGATGTAATCCAACTAAAATAGTAAAAATTTTGGTCAAATCTTTGACCCGCAAGTTGGGGTCACCAGGAGCAGAGCTGTCTATCGCTAAAGCGAAGGGATCATCGAACTAGTGGAGTCGTTGGGAGAGGGATGCTTAGGGAACCTAGGCGAGGAGAGACTGGGAGTGATAGGAGGTTGGGAGGTATAAATGTTTAGTTTTGATGGCTTATCAATAGCTAATAATCTATAGATAATTAACATATTACGGAAGAATAATACCATCATGTAATAAAAAATCACGTCAGTTAAAACTTCATCAAATTACGGGTTCATAGATAACCGAAAACGTATGATCGTCAGTTAATATTTGCTTATACTTGATAGTCTAATGCATTGGTAAGAATTTAAACCATCGAAAAAATAATACTTTTGATAAACGACAGTATGTTCTGTATTTTTGCCTCGCAAATAACCCAGATCATAAATTGTCATTAGACCATCTGTAATAGCTAAAACTGTCAGAAAAAATAGTACTTTTGATAGGTGAGGGCATGCCCAATAGTTATATTTTTGTAAATAACTCAGGTCATAAACTGTCGCTAGATCGTCAGAAAATAGAACATTTTTTCTTATGCAAATTTAGACCATCGAATTTGCCATCCGTTTTAGCACTTTTTTACTATAGTGGAAGTTAATATGATCAAATTGAAGGAGACTTCAACTGGCACGTATATAAATTCCCCTTTATTTAATATGTTTGGATACACAATAACAGAGTAGAATCCAAAATCCCGAAACATCATCACAAAGCATGAGAGAATTCAAACTGATATGTACATCATTTTGTCATTTCCCTAAAAAATCAAAATTTTCTATTCCATTCCATCGAACTTCTTGGTTCTTCAACAAATTCATTGATACGAATCGTAGGGCATGAGCCACCAATTCAAAAAACACAATAAATTTTTTAAACAAAAGGGACGATGTCTTAGGACGAGAGGTGTGTTCTTCTAAGAGTTTCTCCAAAAGACTCTTCAAAGTCCATGAGTGATCGATGTTTATCACGACGATGACAAATTGGAATATTGTAGCAAGAACGTCAAGTTTCTGAAGAGGAGGGGAGAGAATTTTTATAGAGAAAAGAGAGGAGAGTTGCAACTGGCTAGGGCATCAAAATTTCAGGAGAGGAGGGAGAGGAGAGTGGCCAACAACTAGGGCATAGGAAATTTTGGGAGAGGAGAGAGAGGAGTCTTGAACGGTTAAAGCATGGGAAATTTTTGGAGAAGAGAGAGATGAGTGGCAAGCGACTTGGGCATGGAAACTCCAAGAGAGGAGAGCGAAGACTCCCGAATGGCTAGAGCATGGGAAAATTTTGAAGAGGAGTGGGAGGAAAAATTGCAAGATATGCGCGGATATGGCTTCCGCTCGGTCTGGAGAAAATAGAGGATAGAAAACATTGGAATAAACGTGGTTTAAACCACCACTTTACTCATGTTGGTTTTAAAACATCAACTAAAAAATGCTGCGATATGTTGCGTTTTTTTTGTAGTGGTAATTTGTACAACGAAATCTATATTAAGAAAAAAATTAATTAGTATAAATTATTAAATATATTTAGCAATATTAATAATTATTATGGCCAGGGTCTCATTCATATTCTTCATGACCACGGTGGATTGTTCATATTCATGAATGATTTTTCAGCTGCTTGCTCTGTTATATTATTATTAAATATATTTATGGTCATCTGTGGTGGGCAAACAAAAGACAAATAATAATGTAATTAATGTTCTAAAGCGTGTGAGACTTTAAGGGTAGGGCAATTTTTTTTTTTTTTTTTTTTTTGGAAGAGGTTTTTTATTTTTCATGTTTAATTTCACTTTTCTCTCTCTCTCTCTCTCTCTCTCTCTCTCTCTCTCTCTCCCACTCTCGGCTTGCTTATTCAAATGCATTCATTGGCTCATAACTCGTCAAAAAATTCTACATGGTTTGCGTGCTGGTAAATAGTACAGATATGGTTTGCCTTGCCTTCTACTAGTACTGATGCCTTCATCCATATATTTTCAGAAACGTTAATAGGGTTTAGTTAGTTATCCTCTTTCTCCTTCCAATTTCAGTAATAGATTTGCCGACATGACTGTTGTTGATTTTGCTTGGCAGTGAGCTCTGAACTAGTTAGATATTTTGAAAAAGATCTTGCCTGTGTTAGGGCACTTTCACTGCTTTGGGTATTTCACTATTTTTTTCTGTTTATTATTGCTTTTTTCTCTCTCGTTTCAGTCTCATCGCTAAATTTAAAATTTTCTCAATCTGAAGAAGCACATCTGAATGATGGAAGGGTTTGCCGCCCAGAATACCCAAGACGTCGATCTCTATTCAAATTCTACAGCTTCTGACCTCCAAGACCTTATCTCCTCAAATCCAAACCGAGCCAAAAAAAAGAGGAGCATCACAGGAAATCTTGGTCTCTCTCTCTCTCTCTCTCTCTCTTTGGCTGCACAGGAAATTTTTGTCTCTCCCTCTCTCTCCCACCTTTTCATTTAATAGAGCAAATTCAAGGACAAATTAATCTGATAGAAACATACTGACTTTTGTCAGCTTGATTTTGTGAAAGAATTGGCTCCTAGCTAAATTTAATTAATGATACTACTTAGAAGTGAGCAACAAAATATTTATTTCGTTACATCAGACTTTTAATTGCGTTGTTAATAACACCTGTCTGTAGTTATAATGATTTTTTCTTTGTGAATACCTCAGTATAGATTTAATGTCCTGTATTTGATCTAAATTTAGCTCATAGTACTCATCTAAGTTTCGTTCTTCAAACGATGTTAGCTTCACCCTTATAACCTTCAGGATCAGTCAGTTTGTATGTCTTTCAAAATGTTCTTCTTAGGTTTAAATCATCATTGTATATATTTTTGAATTGGAGGAAAACATAAAAACATAAATATGCATACCATTAATCAGAGCTTGCATTTCACTTACCTCAAAACATCCCTTATCTCCTTTAATTTCTCCATATAGAACTTCACTAAAGGCATATTGAGAAAAAATGAAAAAAAATTATATACACAAGCACGCACACCCACGCATACGCGCGAGTATATATATATAATATATATTTCACATTTATGCTCATGTAATTTTCTAAAATGGATGCAGATCCGAACGCTGAGGTGATCGCTTTATCTCCCAAGAGCTTGCTAGCCAAAAATAAGTTTGTTTGTGAGGTCTGTGGGAAAGGTTTTCAAAGAGACCAAAACCTGCAGCTTCACAAAAGAGGCCACAACCTGCCATGGAAGCTTAAGCAGAGGCAGAACAACGAGGTTGTGAGAAGAAAGGTTTATATCTGCCCTGAGCCTTCTTGTTCTAATCACGATCCTTCGCGAGCTCTGGGCGACCTCGCCGGTATAAAAAAGCACTTTTCTAGAAAGCATGGAGAGAAGAGATGGAGCTGTGATAAGTGTTCTAAGAAGTATGCGGTGCTCTCCGATTGGAAGGCACATTCCAAGATCTGTGGTACTAAAGAATATAGATGCGATTGTGGAACCATTTTCTCAAGGTATTTGACTGAATAGCGAAAGTGAATTAAATGTGTTTCAGTTAAAGATTTGACTAAGAGTAGTTTGGCAAGAATTTATGTCATTTTTTGAATTCTGTGTATTTTAGCTACTCTATTTTTTTAAAAAATTTTATTTACGTTAATATTTTTCTAATCAATTGAAGCTGATTTTATGAATTATTATTTTTTCTTTGTATACAGTTTATTGCACGTTTGCATGATTCTTATCTATACTATCCTTTAGGAAATTAAGTCATATCATACTGGCAATCAAGTTAATGCATTTCCTTCCATTAAAAGACATAAGAATTTAATATTCACTAACAATTCTAGATTCAACAGATGATATATTCCCATCACCCCACCGACGCAATTTTAATATATATTTTATTTCTTGACTTCACAAATACAGACTAATCTTATTCAGGTCTCACCAAATTTCACCATCATTTTAATTCTTTACAGTTTAAAATTTTAATTCATAACTATAACCATTTAATTTTCAATTTCAAAAAATTTGTCATCCTAAAGTTTTCATGAGAGTACTTTTTTTCTTGTATGGTGTAGTATCGGTCCAGTGCCACTTATTCGTTTTAAACATCAAATTTTACATAACATTATAGAATAATTAACGCTCGCTAAAGATGCAGTCCAGCAAGCACAGAAAACAGAATTATTATCTACTAAACAACTAACAATTGTAGGACAGGAAAATTACTAGCAATTGCATCTTGTAATCGACTTTCGTTTTTCTCTTCCTGAGCTGGCTCTGACTTTGAGTTATTCGTTGTTTCTGGGTGCAGGAGAGACGGCTTGATCACACACAAAGCCTTCTGTGAAGTATTGGCAATAGAGAATTATAGGAGAATGATGAGAACAAGCCCATTTAATCAACCCTTTCTTCCTCATCCCACAGCCTTGCACAATTTGGACAGCTCCACCTCAGCTGGCTTAATACCAGAAATCCCAGAACTGATATCAACGGCAACCACATCACCTAACCATCACCATATAAATTATATTAATCATTCAATACACTCTTCAAATCTATGCGGCCATTTGAAACCTTCTCCTCTTCCTTCTCTAAGCTTTTCAGCCACTGCATTGCAGCAAAAGGTAACTGAGATGAGTTCCAGTGTGACCAGACCCTCAGAGCTCCATGCTTTGTTTTCTTCAAATAGTCAGGAATGGAGTAATGGTGATTTCGGACATGGTACATCGGTTTCAACCCCTCTTCAGCTCCAGTCATTTCTTTCTTGTTCAGAATTTGTTTATCCTAATGAAGAACCAATGGGAGGACTAGTAATGAGTGCAAAGAGAGAGGAGGGAAGGGAAGAGGATTTCAGGGTGGCAATGAATTATGCGGGAGATCAAACTGGAAGAAATGAGAGCACCAGAGATTTCTTACGGCTAAGAGTAGCCTTGCATGAGGAGCTTCTCAACTTATCTGCTGTGGAGACTTGCATGGGCTCTTCTGCATCATTTGGGTAGCCAAGAATAATATGAGCAACCAGAACTTTCAATCAGAGGACTACAAGGTTGCTACGCAGTCTTAAAATTGCAACTAAATATTTTACTTGGTAAATTTTTCATTCCTTCAGTAACACTTTTATATATACTATTGTTTATTATTATTATTATTATTATTATTATTATTTGGTAGTGTTACTATTGATTGAATAAGTGTTGATCCTAATTTAAATATCTATTAAAATGTGGCTAGGTGTAGGCAATTTTAAAATCGCTAGAAGTTTTAGCCACACACATTGAAGAGAACAAAAATGTACAGCTAGATTCTTTTGCTTGCATTTTAAATGATGGATGAGGAATAAAAAATATAATAATATTACTAAAAATTCAATTATAAGAAAGCCCTCGTCTTAAAATTCATGCAAAAGAAGAGATCTTAATGAAAAATCAATATATTATATATATATATCCTACAGAGATTTGAGCACTTACATCTTCTTCTTGTATTAAAGATAATCATTAATTTGACGTAGCTGAGATAATGTTTATAATTAATGTAATAGAATTTTCTCAATTTCAAGTTAACTCTTTTTGTTTTTTTCTTTTGGAATATATATGTCTATTAACAGTATATTTTAGGTTTTCACGCCTGACAAAGCATATGCTATGCAAGTTGGAACAGAACGAACTAGTGATTTTATGTTGGCTGTTTGTGATTTTGCTCGCCTGGGTCCATCATGCTATATGCTGTACTTCATATATCTATATATAAATTCATTCCGGAAATTTATCACACAAAATCTCAAAATCATAACTCATAAAGTACAATTCTCCTCTTCATATACAAAATCTCTTTAGAAGATCGGCATTTTTTCACTTCTTCTCTAAGAAGCTTTTGTTTTTCTTTATAATACATAAACTTTAGAAAAAAAGGTTATTTATACCTTTAGAACCGATTAAAACCTTGCCTGTATTACTTGCCTACAAAACCGAACTCTACTTTTCACTCTTTACCAACCAACATATCAGTACAAATTCAGATATCACATGCATTTCCTAAGTTTTGAATTTTCAACATTTTAACATTAAGAAAAACAATATTATTTATGTATTTGTGAAAATGATTTACACAACATATTATCCACTTATAAAAACAATGTCAACTTTTTATTCTTCCTCTACTGCATCTATCACATAAACATGTATCACATGTATTGCATAACATTTAAATTTTCAACATTTTAAATTTTTAAATAATTTTATTTTTTATCATCTTCCCATGAAATTAATTTGTAACTCCAATTATATTATGCAACTTCACAAAAGATCATTGACTGGCACAATAAAAACTTCTATTGCATGATCTTAAGATATTAAATTTCTCAAGTACATTTTCTTTCTTGAAATGCATTCTCTCATCTAGTAACAATAGTGTTAATGGTTTGTCTCTATTATGAAGATAATATTTCTCCAATTAATGTAATAGGTCAATCTTTATCTCAATAAGCTTCTCTTCTAAAAATTATAATTATTTCAATAAATTTATTTGTTAAATAGCATCATATACATATGAAGATGTAATAACATATTCAACAGTGCTAATTAAGTATGCAACAATAGATTTTTTAAAATCTAAGTGAATGCAATTTCTCTAATAAAAAAACACAAATTGTTAGTGCTCTTTTTATCATCTAAAATCCCGCTCCAATATATCTATCACTACTTTCAAAACTTTTATATTTGTTAAAAAAATGAATTGAAGTAACTCGTGATAACTAATTGCACCTTTGATTTATATCTAAGCATTCTTCTAGTATTATTGAAGTAAGTCGTTATTGGAGATTCCTTATAGCAACTAACTACTCTAACACAATAAAAAAAATATGTTCTTGTACAAGTTAAGTATCATTGGCTTCAAACAAAAGTTTTGTGTAGAATT
This sequence comes from Phalaenopsis equestris, assembly GCF_001263595.1. Taxonomy (NCBI): domain Eukaryota; kingdom Viridiplantae; phylum Streptophyta; class Magnoliopsida; order Asparagales; family Orchidaceae; genus Phalaenopsis; species Phalaenopsis equestris. The sequence continues at coordinate 291,966 of NW_018165512.1, forward strand.
TGATCAATGTTTTCTTTGTATTATTTTTTGACAACTTGACTCCTCATTCCATCAATACTTTAAATAGAATAGTGTCATCCATTTTGACCCCTTTCAATCTTTCTTTAACATAGCATTCTAGAATGATAAAATTCAATTTCGTTTCATTATCAAGACAATAATGCATAAGATTGATGTTCTTAACCTATATTTTTTGGCTAATTCTTTCTTAAAATTCTCATATGTGTAGGGATTATTAATTACCTATGAAAATCAAGTCATATACACTCAAATCATAAATAAAGTACTTCTATTTTAATCTTTAATCAAAACACATGGTTATAAAACATTTAGTAAGATTATGTTCTTTCATAATCTTTTGATTCTAGTATTCTAAATTTTTGGCTTACTTTAGTTCATATATATAAGGTCGTTCGCAACTTCAATATATTTTCGTCTTGCTTTTTTTGTTATATCCTATTGTTAGTTCAATGCAGACTTCTTTTTCAAGAATGTCATTTTGAAATTGGACTTTTTAACATTTAATAAATCACTCATTCATGTTGGGCAACCAAATTAATTATTAGTACAACGGATTTAAGGCATGCAACTAGAGAATTACGTCATCAATGCAATTTTTTGTATTGTATTCCTTAATAACCAATGTTGATTTGTATTTCTTTACATCCTTTTTGGCATTCTTATTCACTTTTGAAATAATTTAACTCTAATAATTATATCATGTTCTCATAAAACTATAACGAGCTCCTATGTGTTATTCTATATGATTGCTTTAATTTTATTAATCCAAATTATCAACCAACTTGTACCTTATATTGCTTCCTTATCTCCATTTTTTTGTAATCAATAATATACTAAAATGAACAATTGGCAACTTGTTTTTTTAATTATTTGTAAAATATGATATTTTTTATTTCAATTTTTACTTAAAGTTGTTATTTCTGATAATCCATTAAAGGTTCTTATTAAAATTAATAGCATATTTGGATCTAAATACTCTCCTCTTACAATTTTCTACCAATCTCCTTGTGTTCTCTAATCATAAAGATCTTTTAATCAAATTCTATTTAGGACTAACCCATCTTATCATTAAATGGATTACAAGTTTTATAGCCACCATTAGTCATGATTGATTAAAGCTTGTCTTTCACTTTTATTACCAAACTTCATTCATATTTCTTTTCCAGAATATGGACATATAAGATTCTACTAAAACCTCTTAAGTTGTCAAAATTTTAATTCACTATACTGTATGCTTTCAGAAAGCGCCTTCAAACACACTTCTTATAGGGGATCAACTTTTTAATTAGATTATACAAGCATCCATTTGGATTAAAGAGACTTTGGATATTCTCAAACATTTGAAGACCCATTGATCCTTTTTAAGAACGGTCATTCAACCAGCCGGGGGTCGGGAACGGTCTGAATGGTCTAAATGTCATTTCTTATGCTCGGACGTCCATAGAAAGGTTTTCACTGATCCGAAAGCTACAAAAAATGAACATTCTGATTGTTTCAAATTGGGGGTTTTAGTTCCGACCAACACCCCAGACCTTCGCGTAGGTGGGTCGGTCCAACCTCGATTTTTCCAAAAATGTGCGAGGGAGAGTTTCGTGATTGTCTTTGACCACAGGAGACTCCGAATGGACAGTGCATGATCTCTAAAGACTAGAATATGCATTAAAACTATCACGTGTCAAAATCATAGTCACCCAAAGTTGAGCTCTCTCGGATAGGGCTGAATTGGCAACAATCCTAGACTCGTGCTCGAAGCACGTACCAGAAGATTGAACACAGTCTCATATCATTCAAGTGAACGTCCCACATGTATGACATCAAAAGTGATGCAAACAGACATCTTTCTAATAGAGTCATAAAGATTGGGTGTATAAGTTTAAGTTGCTTAGTGGCCCTTGAAGATGGCTCTTAACTTATTTTTATCTTACAAAATGGGTATCCAATAAAGTACATAAAAGGTTATTGGTCAAAAGTATACTCCTTCAAATTTAATCAAAATGAAATTTTCACATATTAAATTTTAAATTAATATTAATTAAAATAATAATGAATTTAATGTATATTCTTTTAAAAAACTAATGGAAAAAATTACTTTTTCAAATTTGAAATAATATATAATGCCCAAAATTTCTCTTGATGATTTAATAGCTAAAATTATCTTAGTATAAAGTTAACACCACCTTCACTGAGGTTTCAAAAAATGGACTATGATTTGATCTGCCGCTCATCAAGCATGTCATTATCATTATTAATTGGAATGGGAATTAACTGTGCAGCAATTAGCCTTTTTGTTAAAAAAAGGTTTCTGCGTGTGAGAAATTGCAGGCCGTCCGTTTAGACATCTCTGTCACCATTTAATTTAATCTATTTATCAGATTTATTTATAAGGATATGGTGCACTTAAATCTACGGTTCTTGGAATCAGACAAAATCATAGAAAATAAAAGATTCAATATTTGATGGTATAACTTTTCAACCAATCGTTTTGACGTGAAATACTCCAGTTTATTCACTAATTTTAAATGCTTTGCTGACTATAATTTAATCAAAATAATCTGACCCTTAAATATTAAACAAAATAGTATTCAAAATCTATTTTTCAAATAAATTTGTACTGTTAAATCCATTTTTAAAATGGCTTCAAGGCTGATGGTTTAGGACAAGTATTAGCTGAGTATTTTTTATCGTTCTAAATATTTTGGTGATTTTGATTTAATTTTGAACCATAATAACAAATTAAATAATGTGGTTCTCCATTGGAAGGTGAGGTGTCTGATATGTAAATACTGAAAACTTGAATGGTCTGCATGTAAAAGTTCCGTTGTATAAATGATGTTACCATAGAATTGTCCTTGAAAAAAAAAAATCCTATGATGAATTTAATGAGATTAGATAAAATTTATGGAATCTTAATTTCTACTAAATTTATATCACCTTATTTTTGTTTAGTCAAATGTAGTCTCAGTAATCCATATCAACCGGACCATTTAAATGTATAATATTCATGCTTTCATTTGGTTTGGCTTTTGTCGTAACTTTTTGTTTTCGACACTTTCTCGTAATGTCGGTGTCCCTTGTTTATTTATTTATTTCTTTATTTACTTTTCGCTCGGCTACTTGTCCTATTTGTAACTGCATACAAATTATTGAACTTGTTATTGCAAAAAATAAATAAATAAAAGAACTAGGGTCACGGATCATCGAATATCATGCAAACCTTATGGAATTGCCCACATTCGGTGCCTTAAAATTCGTAATTTTAAAACTGATAAATTGTCGGTGCTATTATTTGATTTGTGAAATAAAATATAGATATTAATTTTGGACTCCCTAAATAATTTTTCAAAATCAGATATAAAGATTTTCTCTGTAAAATCCAAATCAAAGTAATTACTAATTTGACAAAATGTAACCTTCATTTAAAAGCAATTCAATGAACTCGCAGGTTTTTTGGTTGCGATCAGTATAGTTATGTATTTAAACTAAATGATAGTCTTATTTTAATTTATTGTTTCAGAAAATGTAAAAAAAGTTTTGTTAAATAACATTCAATTCAATAATGAAGCCTATATGTTGTCTCTTTTTTTATTTAATAGTTCTATAGCTTGGTAAAATATTTTTGAATTAAAAAAAATTCTTCTCATGTTTCTTTTTTAATGCTTCCAGCTAACTGTCACCTCCCAAAAGAGCCCTTGTGGGTGGTGGGCAGCCCAGGACTTAAATACTGCTTTTCGGCCCTACACCTAGCCAATGTGAGACTATTTGTCCGTGACAATCTCCTCCACCCAATCACGTGACGCCCTCGTCACGAATCGGCTCCACCAAGGGTCCCACTGGACCATGGAGAGTCCACACACCTGACAGGCAGTAATCTGCTCTGAGTGGCAGCCCAGGACTTAAATACTGTTTTTCGGCCCTACACCTTGCCGATGTGGGACTATTTGTCCGTGACATAACGCTCAAGAAACTAAAAGTATGGGCAAATGTGTAATATAAACAAGTGAAAAAGAAAACTACAAATTGTTTACATTCAAGAACAAGTTCACAAAGCTATAGAATATACCCGGTAAGGAAATTAAGTGCAATAAGAAAAGAAGATCGATCATCAACCAAATTGGTAGTGAGAGGAATGAAAGGGGGAGAGTGTGATTAGTGACTACATGAATTTAATTGATTACTGACGGTCAAATATCATCGGTAATAATATTTAAAACCGTAGGTAATATATTTAAAAACAATCAAGCTATAGTTTATTTAACGTAGTAAAATTGCTTGTTCGTAATAAACCTATATATGGATTTATCAACGGTTTATATATATCCAATGGTTTTTCGATATATAGTAAGCGTCGTTGTTGAACCAAAATCATACAATGGTTAACTGTAGATTGACCGTCGGTAATATAACTGACGTAGTCGTTTGGGGACATTTGTTTGCATGGTGCCCTTCCTGTTTACAAATTTAGCATTTACTAATTCTGACTTTTTTAGCATTTGTATTATTGTTGGTCCTCTTATCTTTTTCGAAATGTTTTTTTATCAGGACTAAAATGTTTTTTCTGTATTTTCTTAAATAATTTTTTCTTTTTATATTTTGCAGAACAATAACAATTTTTATTAGAAGAGGAGCAACCTCATTGCTGAGCAACTAAATTCGACTATTCATAACATAATGATTGTTTGTTTATTTTGTCTGTGTATGTCAAGATGCTGACAGAATTCATCTTATTTTTCTAAAGCATATTGTATATGGCTTCTTAGACTGATGTCATTCAAATGTAATTTTATAAATTCTTGACTTATAAAATATTATATGGTTCAATTTGTAAGATGTTTTCTACTTGGCATGCTTTCTCTTCTTGTGATACTCTGAAGAGTCCCAGGCCTTAAGCAAGGCGTTGAAGATATCCTCATCAAGCCACAAGGATTGCTCACCCGTACAGCTTATATCACTGAACTAGTTTTAAGACAGTCGCTCGCCTTATGCTCAAAGTTTCAAGCCAGAACCACTATTTCTATAAATTGAATTAAAAATATTAGATTAATAAAAATAAATACATAATCAAAATTACTTTGGCGAGGTTTACCGCAAACTGTCGAAACCACATATCCCAAACTGTCATCAGGATCTCCCTTCAAGATAAGTACGGGCAATCATACTTGCGTTGAGTAATGTCTCTGATGGAATGGATGGCATGTGTGAGTGGAATTAATCTGAAAATAACATATTATTAGTTCTCTATTAAAGTTTAAAAAAAACATAAATTAGTAATGCCAATATTAAATTAAAACTTACGTGTTCCTCATTTCCTAGATCTGATGAGGATTATTCGGGCTGCTTGAACTAAACGGCGCATCAATAGCACTGATGGTGACTATGTTGCTTGTGGGAGTGGTTTCGTGGACGGGATTGGTGGCAAAGCTGGTGTGGTAATTGCAACTTGAGGTGATGCTAGTGAGGTAGTCAGAACTGAAGGTCGTGTTGGTGTGGTGAGAGTCGAGGTGAAGGCCTACTGAGGCGAGTCGACTGCAAGGCAGGTTGCAGACTTCCAAAAGTCACTAAGTCGCTCGACAGAAGGGAGATCGCCCCTCCCCCTAGAAGTTATTTGCAAACATGAAAGTAAAATTAATTAGTGCAACTACAAACTATAAAAGCTAAAAAAGAAATAGTATATGAGAAAGGGAAATATCATATTTCATGGAACCTACAAACTACTAAGTTAGAAAGCACAAGACTACAATTAAATCAGAAAGAATATCTAGTACAATCTCCAATTTATTGAAAATGAAAATATAGAAGTACAAAGTAAGAATAAAATAATAATGTAAAGTGCGATCTACATACCATTAAATCTATAAAAAAATTACATGTCGGTCATCAATTGGAGTTTGTCGGTACTTTAAAAATAATATATATA
>NW_018165512.1:298092-299197 GCF_001263595.1 Phalaenopsis equestris
GGGGGTGCGCGGTGGGGAAGAGAGGAGACTTGTGCTACAACATTGGAAAGTCCTCTCCTAGCTAGCCAGTCAGTGGGACAATTTCCTTCCCTATAAATAAAGGATAACTGAACCATAAGAGATGATTTGATTGAATTAATCTTCTGTAGCCATTGGGAGAGTCTCCAAGAGGATGCTTCAGTACCACTTAATAACATCAATAGGCTAGTGGAGTCCACCTCCACCCACAGATGATTCCAAACAGGTGATTCCAATTAGACATGCAAGCCAGTTTAAGAGCCCAATATACTGCAATCATTTCAGCCTCAAGAGCATCTTCAGCCATAGTGCGAGCAAGAAAATGAAGTAAGCACTTGCCATCTTTTTTTATAAAGACACCTCCCACCCGAGAACTAAGATGAGAGAAGTTGCCATTAGTATTGACCTTGACAAACGGCTGTAAGGGAAGGGGGGGGGGGGGGGGGGGGGGAAGAGAAGAGACTTGTGCTACAGCATTGGAAAGTCTTCTCTTAGCTAGCCAGTTAGCAGGACAATTTCCTTCCTTATAAATAAAGGAAAACAGAACCATAAGACTTGATTTCATTGAATCAATCTTCTGCAGCCATTGAGAGAGTCTCTAGGAGGGTGCTTGACATACCTAAAATATATAGTATTTTTAGACACATTTTTATACCTATTTTTGAGATATTACACTTTAATGGAAGGTATTTTTTTGTTTTTCTTACAGATACATCTAAAAAGGGTGAAAAATGCTTAAAGGAGTGAAAAATGATAAAATATGGAGCAAAAAGGTGAAAAATGTGCAAAAGAGTTTTGGCGCCTAAGTGCCAGATCCGATGCTTAAGCGCCAGTTAAACAGAGAAGGCCGCGCCTAAGCGCCAGAGGTCCCACGCTTAAGAGCCCGTGGCGGTTACTAGACGAGTAAAGTCAATTTTTGCAAATTTTGAAAAGGTTTTTGAGGCACCCATTAGCTTAATATGTGGTTGTAACCACCATGGACGGAAATTATCACGAAAGGATGCATCTCTTGGGGAAATACATCGAATCTAGACATATTTTAAAGAGTTTCCAAGGCACCTCTTGGAAAACTATAAAAGAAAGAAGA
>NW_018165512.1:299653-300181 GCF_001263595.1 Phalaenopsis equestris
TTTATTGTTTTAAGTTCTGATACAAGATGTTAGCCCCCAGGTGGAGGGAATCGAGGGAACTCTAGAGTGAGAGCTAGTATCTTCCCTGCCTTGTCGGTCTTCAGAACTATTCAAACTTTAACTTAGCTAATGTTCTTTATAGCAACTCTAGTAAGGGTAAAGAATATTATTGCTCTTATTTGACACAACGCAATTCACATACTTCCACAATAAAATTCCTATACTTATTATTGATTCATGAAAAGAAAAAAGATATTTTTCTTATTAAGTGCTTTTCATCTACAAAACTCTAGTTATCTTTTTAAGTTGTTACTATTTTGTCAAAATATCAAAAATTCAAAAAATATTTGAATTTTTTTTACTGTAAAACATATTTAGTTTAAGTAATTATCTTTTTAAAAATAGAAAGTTTTCTAAAAATGCATATTGTATAAATTCCCTGTGGGTTTGATATTCAGGTCTTAATCAAAAAGTCCTATATTACTTGATAATGATACATATACTTGCATAGTATCCCAATATATATAA
>NW_018165512.1:301054-302622 GCF_001263595.1 Phalaenopsis equestris
TAAATATTTTCCACCATAAAAAACTGTGAAACTTAGAAATAATATTACATCTTATAATTTGTTTGAAGGGGAATCTATTTATGAAGCATGGGAAAGATTTAAAGAAATCTTAAGAAAGTGTCCACACCATGCTATACCAGATTGGTTAATAATTCAAAATTTTTATAACGGATTAGTTGGATCTCTTAGATCAATTATCGATGCCGTTGCTAGTGGTTCATTGATGTCAAAACCATTTCATGACGCTTATGCTTTAATTGAAGAAATGGCTACTAATAATTTTCAATGGCCTTTTGACAGAGTAAATCCTAAGAAAGTAGCAAATATTCATGAAACTAATGCATTTACCTTGTTAGCAAATCAAGTTACTGCAATTTCAAGGAAGTTAGATCAATTTAAAATGAATTTTTCTCAACCAATTTCCATGATTGAAGAGAATTCATTTGGCCAAATGATAGATTCTCAATCATCATTAGAAGCTTTGAATGCCATAAATAATAAGCAAAATAACCCATATTCAAATTATTATAACCCAGGTTGGAAGAACTATCCCAACTTTAACTGGAATAACAATTAGGGTGGTAATAATCAGCAATGGGGGAAAAACCAAGGGATCCCAAAAAATACTTCCTAGTAATGCTGAATCAAATCTAAAAGACCAGAATAAAGAACAAATAAAAGCCATTCAAAGTAGATGTGGAAGAGAGTTGGAAGGTCGGGTTCAAAAAGAAATTGAAGTAGAGAGAGAAGAAATTGAAGAATTAAAAGAGGACGCTCCAAAAGATTCTGAGAGACCTATTTCTTCACTGAAAAGTGATTTCAAAAAACCACCACCTCCATTTCCTTAGAGACTTCGTCAACAGAAGTTGGATAAGCAATTTCCAAAATTTCTTGAAATATTTAAGAAGCTTACAATTAATATTCCATTTGCTGAAGCTTTAGAACTAATGTCGAGCTATGTAAAGTTTATGAAGGATATTCTTAATAGAAAAAAGGAAGTTTGAAGATAATGAGATTGTTGCACTTAGTGAGGAGTGCAATATGATAATTCAAAAAAGCTTCCTGAAAAGCATAAAGATCTTGGTAGCTTAACAATTTCATGTGCAATAGGAGACAAATTTTATGGGAAAGGTTTATGTGATTTAGGAGCAAGCATTAACCTTATGTCATTATCAATATTTAAATGATTGGGATTAGGAAAAATAACCCCTACTACTGTAACTCTGTAATTTGCAGATCGTTCGATAACATACCCTAAAGGAGTTATAGAAGATGTCCTAGTGAAAGTGGATCAATTTATCTTTCCTGTTGATTTCATTGTGCTAGATATGGAGGAAGATAATGGAGGAATATAAAGAAATATCTATCATTTTTGGGAGACCATTTTTAGCTACTGGAAAAGCTATGATAGATGTTTAAAAAGGAGAGTTAACTATGAGATAACTAACAATGTGCATCAATGATCAAACTGTTACTTTTAACATTTCAAAATCAATGAAATACCCTGCAAAAGGTAAAGATAATAAATGCTATAGGATGGATGTTATAAGATATCTAAGTGAATGCCA
>NW_018165512.1:302784-303251 GCF_001263595.1 Phalaenopsis equestris
CCATCATTGAAAAACCTCCAGAACTAGAGTTGAAGTTACTTCCTGATCATTTAAAATATGCCTTTTTAGGAGATTCTTCTACTTTACCAGTTATAATTTCCTCAAAATTAACAATGGAAGAAGAAGAAAGGTTGATGAAAATTTTGAAAAATTTTAAGAAAGCCTTTAGATGGACAATTGTTGATATGAAAGAAATCAGTCCTTCAATTTGTATGCATAGAATTTATATGGAAGAGAACTGCAAACCCAGGGCTAATCTGCAAAGGAGACTGAATCATGTTATGAAAGAAATTGTTAAGAAAGAAATTTTAATGTTTTTAGATGCTGGAATTATCTTCCCTATTTCAGATAGTGCATGGGTTAGTCCAACTCATTGCGTTCCTAAGAAAGGAGGAGTAACTATAACTGCAAATGAACATAATGAGTTAATACCTACTAGACAAGTTACAGGGTGGCGAATATGCATT
>NW_018165512.1:303410-306308 GCF_001263595.1 Phalaenopsis equestris
CTTTTGCTTTTAGAAGAATGCCCTTTGATTTATGTAATGCCCCTGCTACATTTCAAAGATGTATGATGGCAATTTTTGGTGATTTAATTGAAAAAGGAGTTGAAGTTTTTATGGATGACTTTTCAGTGTTTGCAACTTCATTAGACTCATGTCTAGAACATTTATCTAAAGTTCTTAAGTGCTGCGAAGAAACAACAAATTTCTGTGAAGAAACAAATTTAGTTCTTAACTGGGCAAAATGCCAATTTATGATAGCAGGAGCAATTGTATTAGAACACCAACTATCAAAAAATGGTATGGAAGTATATCCTGCTAAAATTCAAGTGATCGCTAATTTACCTTATCCAACAAATGTAAGGAAAATTAGTAGTTTTTAGGACATATTGGAATCTACATGCGATTTATTAAAGACTTTTCAAAGATTGCTAAGCCTTTTTGCCATTTACTGGAGAAAGAAGCAATTTTTAATTTTGATGAGGAATGCCTAAAAGCTTTTAAATTTTTAAATGAAAAATTAATCACTGCACCAATTATAGTTTCACCAAACTGAGAAAAACCTTTTGAATTAATGTGTGATGCTAGTGATTATGCTATAAGAGCTGTTTTAGGACAAAGATATGATAAAATTTTCAAAGTTATTTAAACTCAAATTAATTATAAAAAAGAGTTATTAATAATAGTATATGCTTTTGATAAATTTAGATCATATTTAATTGAAACTCATTGTGTAATGCATATAGATCATTCTGTTATTAAGTATTTAATGAAAAAGAAGTATGCTAAACCTAGACTTATAAAATAGATTCTTCTTTTATAAGAATTTGATTTTGCAATAGTAGATCGGAAGGAGATTGAAAATCAAATTGCTGATCATTTGTCTAGGCTTGAATTAGAAAAATAACTATGTTTTGAAAATGAAATTAATGAACATTTTCCAAATGAAAAATTGTCACTATTAATGAGTGGTGTGTTCTGTGGTATGCCAACATTGTGAACTTTATTGTTAGTGATATTATACCCTATGGAATGACATACCAGTAGAAGAGAAAATTTATTTTTGAAGCTAAGACTTATTTTTGGGATGACCAATTTTTATATAAACAAGGAAAGGATCTGATTATTCGATGATGTGTACTGTACCATTAGAAGAACCATTAGAAGAAACTTAGGAGATTATCCAAAAATTTCATAATTCTGATTTTGAGGGACATTTTGGGGTTGACAGAACAACATATAAAATTTTACAATCTGGATTTTATTGGCCTACAATTTTTAAAGATGTTAATGCTTATATCAAAACTTGTGATAGATATCAAAGAGTAGGCAATATTTCTAGAAGAAATGAGATGCCCCTTAATTATATGCTAGAAGTAGAAATATTTAATATTTGGGGATTAGATTTCATGGGACCATTTATACCATCTTTCGAAAATTTATATATTCTGTTAGCAGTGGACTATGTATCCAAATGGATAGAAGCTGTTCTTTTACCACGATATGGTGCTCAAAGTGTTGCAAAATTTTTGAAAACAAATATATTTTGTATATTTGGGATGCCAAGAGTTATTATTACTAATGGGGGAAGTCATTTCAAAAATGTCATAATGGAGAAATTATTAAAAAAATATCATATAAATCATATGATTGCTACTGCTTATTATCCTCAGACAAGTGGTTTGGTTGAATTATCCAATCGAGAAATTAAAAGAATTATGAAAAAATTTGTGAATCCAACAAAAATGGATTGGTCAATCAAACTTGACTATGCTTTGTGGGCTTATAGGACTTGTCGACACTATTTTGGTTAAGGAGTTGCTCATAGGAAGCTGTCAGTCACCGGAATCGAAATCCCGTCGCTCGCTTCGAAAGGACATTTAAGTTTATAAAATTATCAAATCAAACTGACCTCATATTTTTATAGTTTAAATGAAAGAGTGGTGTACCTCAAATCTTGTATCTATCCCGAAGGATAACACAAGACTTGAGGATGAGGCTCGATCAAATAAACTAAGAAATATATGACATCCATTTGGTTTGCGAAACTATTTTATTTGCCGATAATTTCCCCTATTTAATATGAGGAATTAAATAAGGTTTATATTAAGCTGGGTTCGAGAAAAGCTTCTTATAAGGGCAAGCCTCTATAGTTAATTACATCTTAAATGACCGAAGTCATCTAAAAAAACTCTCGATAAAAATCAAGAAATATTATCTTCAAGGAATTCAAAGGAAATGACTTTTCAATGAAATCAGACAAAAAGGTGTGAAAGGGGAATGGTTCAAATTTGGTACATTTATTATAGAATCTAAAGGATAAGGAACTAGGGGATGACATAGATCCAGAGGAGAACTTTGGTGCCTTCCCAGTCTATCCTATTGTTTGGCTTCAGTTTGAGGAGAAAAATTTAAGTGTTTCATCCTTCAAATTTTATTAATTTAGGGCTTACATTTGTGTGGAACGATCACACAAATAGCCTGGAAGATGTGAGGATTTAGGTCTTGACGAACGACAACCTCAGAATCCTAAGACGAGTTAGGGCTTATATTGTACAACAGAGCTGTATAAAGGCCTAAAGATGAGGTGAGGATTTATGTTGCATAAGCAGACAACCTCAAAATCCTATGGCTTGGTTGTTTAATTCTAAGGAATGATTTGTTTTAGCTGATGAAGTCATGTTTTGCTGTTGAAGATGGCCGTGCTGGCTCTTTAAATTTATGGGGCATGTTAAATTTGATTAGAGTGACACCGGTTAGGATCCTATGGTTCCCTCGTTCCGGCACCACTATTTTCTATTGGATTCACTTAGTCCAAATAAATTTACTAAACTTAACTTAATGAGTTCCATAATTTTATTTAGATTGTGGGAAGCCTCATTAGCAACCGTAGGTTACCTCCTC